>NC_056732.1:856319710-856549710 GCF_019279795.1 Protopterus annectens | reverse complement strand
AACTAACTAGTTTGCTACACTACGGTATTACACAGGTATCACATGCGCCATAAGCTTATTAGGCTGATATATGGCCAAAGGGTATTTCAAGGTGACTGTCATCATAAGGCTTGCTACATTAGGGCAAGTAGTGTGTGTAAATGGCTTCAAAAGTATTAATCTCCACACACACACACATACACACACACACACACACACACACACACACACACACACACACACACACACACACACACACACACACACACACACAGATAAACATTTGCCAGTACTGACATGCATGGGTTCATCGCTTCACAGGTGTGTAGTAGTTGACTGTGCCAGAAGGCTGCACAAGGCTAGGAAAAGGGTATATCTTGGCATCAGGCCACATGATAATGGTCTCCAGTGTGGCTCAGGGGTGTAGTCCCTGGATTGGCCCACACAGGTGGGTATTGTATTCACCATGCACTCATCTGGGTTACTATTGTGGGTGGCTAGTGCTGTGCAATGCTTGCCATGTATGTGATCTATATTCCATAACATGGACAGTGTCTGGGTTGTGCACATGTCCCACATGCATGTTCTGTGACATGTGGAAGTGTACCAGGGGTCTCTGGGGCATGTTGTGTGGACAGATTGTTATCATCTGATGTGGCATTCCTGACCTCATGTGGTGAGAACTGGCTATGGAAACTGAGGTTGTGCCTGCACCTACATTGACAGCATGATACAGATATTCACTGGTGTTAGTGGCATCTGTACATACAGGGCATGTGTATAAGGTAAGGTATTCCCTTTGTGGGTTACATTTGTAGACTCTAGAGTTGTTGCAGGCGTCCAGTGGGGAACATAGCAAAGGACCACTGTAATCAATTTTTTGCCTAATGTAGGGATGGAACAGGGTGCCATGTCCTCTACAGTCCACTGCAATCACACGGTGGTTACTATATGTGGGCAATATGTAGACAACTACCAATATAGTGGTTGTTGCCTAGCCAAGTGTGTTTGTGTATGAGACATGGGTGGAGAGTGTTCTCTGGGTAATACAAGGGTTGCCTATATTGTTCATTGATCCATAATGTCACATGTAGGGGTATGAATTGTCTACACCAGCCTCTCTGCTGTTTGACATCTGTTCATAGGTTCATAGGTTCATAGACTCATAGGTAGGTACTAGGCTATCGGCCCTTGGGCCTATACAAGCCCAGCCAAAAAGGTACCCTGGATTTTGTCACCCAAGAAAATTATTTTCCTGTGCCTCTGTCTAGCAGAGCCACAGAAGTGATCCCCAGGGTGAATTTCCTATTTCCCATCCAATCATCAAGACTGTTCTTGAAGAGTGCTAATGAGGAGCTTTGTTTGATATAGATAGGTAGTTTATTCCAGAGTATGGGAAGTCTCTGGGACAGGAATCTATCCCTCTGGCATGTTCTGTTTATTGTGGTGACAAGGTTTAGGTCCCTAGAGTGTGTAGCTCGGAGGGATTGGGATTTCTTTAAGTGAAGCATATCCAACAGCTCTGTGTTTGACATAGCTTTGTATGTTAGGCAGAGATCACCTCTGAGTAGGCGATATGCGACGGGAATAAAGCTGGAGTTTTTTGAGACGGTCTTCATAGGGCATCTGTTTGAGGCCGGTAATCCTCTTTGTGAGGTATTTCTGTGGCCTTTCCAGTTGTTGTAGATGTCATGTGAGATACATACCAAAAGGGGCATTGTACTCTATAATGGGTCTAATGAGTGATGAGTAGAAGGGAACAAAGACCTCTTTTTTTCTGGATGAGAAACCTTTTGTGATGAGGTGTGCCATGTAGAAGGATTTCCTGACTAATGTGGCAATGTGATTATCAAAGGAGAGACTACTGTCCACGTGTGTCCCAAGGTCTCTTATCACACTTTCGGTGTTAAGTATACTATTGCCTATGTTGTAGTTCATGGATACAGAGTTTTTATCAAAGGGGATGACAATGCACTTTTTGGCATTGTGCTTGAGGCCATGGCTTTGACACCAGGCATCTGTCTCAGTCAGGCCCTTTTGTAGGATGTCCACATCGTCAGGAGTTTCAATTATGGCTCCTAGTTTGCAGTCATCTGCGAACTTCATTAGCCAAAGACCATCTATGTTAGCCTGTACTTCAGAGAAGTAGATACCAAACAGGAGAGGACCCAGGACTGAACCCTGTGGTACTCCACTTGTCACTGGTCTGTAGTCAGATTTGGAGTCTGCTACTTTCACAGTGTGGGTTCTGTCAGTGAGCCAGTTGGCAACCTATCTTGTGACATAGGGATTTATACCTAGTTTAGTGAGTTTATCTATAATTCCAGAGTGGGGGGTGGTGTAAAAAGCCTTGGCAAGATCTAGATAGGCTGTGTGAGCTACCTTACCCTCGTCTACAGCTTTGGTGACTGCTGTTGTTCTTGTAAGGTGGACATTGTGACATATAGTATGTCCTCAATACAAGAATTTTGCAAAACCCACCCCACAAGGAGTTCTGTTATTACACAATCACAGCTACCTTCACAAAGGATACTGATGACAAACACATACTTGCCCATACTGAGATTCAAACCCCTACTGAGCTATGCATTGTTACTACAGTGTACTGCATTTATCACATGTGCCACAGAACTTACAGGGCTAGTCTTTTTCCAAACGTGCATTTCAAGATGAATGACATCAGCAGGCTTGTCAAAGTAGGGCACTGGAAAGTGTATTGACTGTGAATGGCCTCAAAAGCATTGATCCCTATGAGCGCACACACACACACACACACACACACACACACACACACACACACACACGCACAGAGTTTCACAGTTGCCATCTCTGGGATTAGAACTCCTACCTAACTAGTACATCAAACTATAGCATTGAGTAGTTATACCACACTAGGGCTAGCCTATCTCCAAAGGTGTATTTCAAGGTGAATTACATCAGCAGGCTAGCTAATGTAGGGCAATGGGGAGTGCAGTGTGTGTGAATGGGCTATAAACCTTACCTCTGGAAGCACACACACAACACTCAGTCACGCACAACTTTACATAAACAGGACTGTGTATACAACTGCTAGATGAATAATGACTTGTACTGTCTTGTTACACAGTTATCACAAGCACCACAGACACTATAATGCTGAAGGCTACCTGAAGTAAATGTCTACAGTGATAGACATTTGCACATCATATTATATTGGCCAATTGGATGTGTGCTGGGTGGGACAGGTCTCATGATTGGAAGCTCTTTGTCACTGTCTGTCACTCTCTTCCCCACATCTATGTATGTGTATGTTTGACCTATTATAGTGTATTGTCCTTGGATATATGTGTGTATTCCTATCCAATGTGTGTGCAAAGCATGACTGGTGTGCAATGTGGAGTTTGTGCACAGATATCTGTGACTGATAGATATGTATAGTCCACTGTTGTTGCCAGACATGGGCTTTATTTCTCTAAGTGTGGGAAGATGCCCACTGTGACTTTCTGTATTGAATGTGTGAATCCATTCCAGGTAGATTGTCCTCCAGTTCAGGCATTTGTGTTCTATACCTACAGCTAGCAACCTGTTTCTGCAGGATATCTGTAGATAGGTTGACAATATGGGGTCAGGATGGGCAAAGGATAGTGGGATACTGTAAATAATTGTGTCTGTGCTTCTGCTACATGGTTTTGGTGTTAGCAGAGGTATTCAGACATAAGTACTGTTTTACACTGTGATATTTTATGTCATCAACTACTGACAGGTATACATATTTGCTCTCAGTAATTTCCTGGGGATGGGAGGGTGGCCTAATGGTTAAGGTGTTTGCCTTACAAACACAAGGTGCAGGGTTTGAGTCTCACAAGGGATAATTGGCTAAGCTTAAAATGGCTCACAAGGGCAGTTAGCTTAGTACTAATCTATGAATCTATGAATCTATGAATCTAATACAAGATGAATGATGTTGCGTCCAGTATTGTGGTTTGCAGTCTACATATTCTTGCACAATCATGCCATTCTGGAGGGGGAGCTGCAGACATTTGCTGATGGGTCTGTGTAAATGTTCCAGCACCTTGGTACTGTGGTGGCTGAGGATCCCATGCTTGTACATCTATCGATGTGACAGATTGGCCATATCCTGCTGTGGCCATATTTCACAGCTGTACAGGTTCACACAGGTTACCCAGAGGCAGGGCTCATTATTCTGGTCATTACCCCTTCACATTGTGGTTTACGAGCAGGTTTGTAGCTACCCATTCCGGTGTTTGCAGGCAGGGAAAGTATGTGCACACATCAGCGTTTCAGACTTCACACACTCCATGGCATCCATGCTTCTACCCCCCCCTGTTATTCTGTCCTCTTACTAACATTATGCAAATGATATCTGTATTTAGGGGTTGGTCCACAGTTCATGCAGTAGGACATAGTGGACATATTGGGATTTGTTGACATGGCCTTATATTTGTGTTCTGTGGACTGTGTTATGTTGTTATTTGGGAGTCCATGAGATAACATACATTAGCAGGCATGAAATTAAGCCATGATAAAGGACAGATTATTATCCCAGAGATAAAAATTCAAAGGGGGATATTCTAGGATGACTCTCTGTCACCCTTGCTATTCTGCCTTGCCATTAACCCATTAAGCTGTTTACTTAACAGCTTAGGCCATGGCTATAATTTGGCTTCTAGAAAACAACAAAGTCTAATGACTTCTCATCTCCTCTTTGTCGATGATTTAAAATTGTATTGCTCATCAGATGAGAAACTGAAAGCATAGATGCAGGCTGTCAACACTTTTTCAGATGATATTGGAATGTCATTTGGTCTTGATAAATGTGCAAAACCAACCTTTAAAAAAGGAAAATTGCTGCACCAGGAAAACATCAGTTTGGGACAAGAATGTGATATAAAAGAACTTGAGAAAGAGGGGGTGTATAAATACTTAGGAACTGATGAAGGATCAGCAATAAAACGTGAACAAATGTGAATAAAGCTTAGTAAGGAGTACTTTAGAAGGCTTAAATTAATCCTGAAAACAGCATTGACACCTTGGAATAAGATCCAAGCTATAAATCAGTTTGCTCTTTCTGTCCTAACTTATAGTTTTGGAGTGACTGACTGGTCCCAAAAAGTGTTGGATAGATTGGATATTAAAACAAGAAGGATGCTTCATGCTCACCAAATGATTTATAAAAATCAATGTATACCAAGATTATATATTCCCCGTTCTGAAGGAGGGATGGGCCTCCTTGAAATTGATTACATGTATAGAGTTACAATCGTGAGATTCCACACATATCTACTGACCTCACAAGACCAAGTGTGGTGAAAGTTTTGAAACATGAGGAGAATAAATCTAAGATGACATCTCTGCTTAATTTAGCAGAAGCATATCGACATCAAGCAGGAATGGAAATCAAACCAGCAGTGGATAAAAAACAGGCAGCAAATGAATGTGCTAAAAAAAAGAAATAATATAAGGTGAAGGAGCAGGTGAGAAGCCAAGAAATGTGGAAAAAAACATAAATATAGTTGCAAGTACAGAAAACTTCTGGAAGAGCCTCATCTTGATCAAGAACGAATGCAGGAATGGTTAAGGAGAGGTGAATTTACATCAAGAAATAAAAGGTTAATATTGGCAGCCCAAGATAGTGGGCTATTTACACGCTGGTTTACTAAGTCCATTGAACATGTAGGAGAAACAAACATATGTAGGTTTTGTGGAACCGAATTGAAAACAGTCACACACCTTATTGCTGGTTGCGACTCTCTAATGGCAGAGGGACTGTAAACTGAAAGGCATAATAATGTGGCGAGATTGTGCAAACATTATGGTATCGAAGTGGTTGAAAAACACTGGAAACATGAGCCACAGCGTATCATAAAAAATGATGAAGTTTACATCACATGGGATCACCCAATACCAACAGTCCAAAAGATAGATACTAGAAAACCAAATATAGTGGTCCAAGAAAAGAAGACAAAAGTAGCATTGATTATTGAAATCGCCACACCTAGTGACTATAGTGTCTTGCGTACAGAGAGACACAAAGTCATAAAATACCTCAATTTGCAGGCAGAAACTAGAGCCATGTGGAAGAAAGATACCCAGACAGTTCCAATAGTAGTATGAGCAGCTGGTCTTATAAAAAAGAATTTACAATCATATTTAGATATGTTACCAATTCATGTAACACCATACAAATTGCAAGAGTCATTACTAGGCACATTGCGTGTGCTGCAAAGAGCACTTTTTGCTAACATCAAAGAGTGAAACAATACTAATTTCATGAACTTTAATCGTACTTTGACTTAGGAATGGGGTCCATTCCCATCATGGTATTAGAAACCCAAAAGACTTGGGGAAATTGAAAACCGCAGTATGGGTCAGACACAGGGCTTTGACAGAGGACTGTACGGCAATTGGTAGTGATGCAGGCCATCTGTATCAGGCCAGTGCATTCTGTCACTTCTACAGTCCCAGGCTGCAAGCCACTGTATTCCCCTGAGGTGACAGGGTAGGTGTGCAAGGTGTTAATGTCAGTAGTTTCTGCCCTTATTAATCCATTGGTGTGGATGCTGGCAGGGTGATGCTTACAGCTAGGGACACACCTGCATGGGACACCTCTTCAGCATGGTACATTCTGTGCTTATTCCCATACAGAAGTAGGAGACATATTGTACTCATTCCCAACAGCAGGGATATAACCTGTGAGGTACTTGTGGCTGATGGTGGGGTGAGCTGATTGCATGTGTACTATGGAAGCTACTTGCAGCTGACTCACAGATATAAATGGGGCATTCCCCTTATGCTGGCTTGTGCTGGGACATCAGTGGTTTCTCAGTACTTCATACCTGTGCCTTTTGTGGTCTGCCAGTGTTTGGCCAGACTACATCAGTATTCCATACTACACAGCCAACTAATGTGCTGTTAACCTGTATGTACAAATCCAAAGGTGTGTCCATTTAACAGTAACATTTTATACACTCTCTATCTAAGGTACTTCCACCTGTGTACTGCTTGTATGTCTGGGCCCACATTCATGCCATGTCCGTCTTTCAGATGGTGACAGATATTACATCTAAAGAATTAGTACGGATTACGTCTGGATTATGTCTTGCTGGGATGCATCGTGTTTGGCACTGCAGTTGTGAGAACTTGGCCCTATCATCAACAGTACTGGCCACTGGCCACCAAGACACAACCTTCCATGCCTACATGCTGACCACTTTCACACAATATATAACACACAACAACCTAACACATAGAACCCTGCATATTGTACACATGCAACAATCTAGCCTGCTAATTTGGCCAGCTCAGGTAATCTGTGCTTCGCTGTTGTTATACCCACATGTACATGTTACTACATTCCTACTTAGGATTGTGGGGGACACACACCTGACAACTATAAACATTTGCTATGACCGTACTGGTATTTCAGGTACTCTGTTGGCTTCCATTTCATTCTGTACAGACTAGGGGCATACCAGTGTAGTACAGTTCTTAGGTTTTACTGACCTACATTTCAGTTTCAGACTTCTTACCTTTCAGAACTAACATCCCACTGCCTGACCTGTTGCAGTCTGTCTGTATAGGTCAGGAGGGGGGGGCTATTCTCCATTGCCATCAATCAGAGACCTTAGCACAGCCTTTCTTTGTGTTCGTCTACACCTTTTTTTTGGCTGAGACTGTTGTTGTGTATGTGAGCCTTACTGACATGCATGTGTGTATGCTATGGACACAAATTTGGCCCACCACATGTCCTGCAATGGGTTTTGTCACCTTCTCTAGTACTGCCTACTATGCTGACACCAATATTTGTTATGGATTTCATGCTGTCGATATAGGTGTCTACTATCTGCTGCCATCCCATTCAGCCACCCAATTCCCTTGCATGCTCACCTCCATACCATACATACAAGTAGCAGAACATACTACTCCATTCAGCAATTGATAGTGAGAGTGACTTACCTTGTGGCTGTGCCAGTATTGAGGATGGTACTGGAGGGCTGACTGTGTTGGATGCACATAGTACACTCCCTATACATGGTTAAGCACAGGTAGTGTCATGTTTGGCATCCCTTTTACTGTATGTGTGAGTCAGAGAGAGGTGTTATTCCCTGGGTTCCTACCTTGTCAGTGTATGTGCTATCTCTTTGCCAAGGCCTGGGCATACTGGGCACACCTCCTTCTGCCTCCAGGGGCAGGCTCAGGTTGTTCCTCTGTTGAGTCACTCTGTGCCTGTGCTGGCCTTGGCAATGGTGGGGGGCTGTGTGGCCCTGCCACATGCTGTTCCTGCTGCAGCTGTTTCTACAGGATCATATTGTGTAGCATGGTACATACAATGACAATTTGGGTACATGTTGCTGGTGAGTACTGCAAAGCTCCACCGGATATGTCCCGGAACTGGAACCGTATCTTGAGCATCCCAAACACATGCTCTATTATGATTCTGGTCTGTGCGTGTGCCTCATTATGGAGTTCTTGTTCAGGTGTGTGTGCATTTCTGATGGGTGTCATCAGCCATGGCTCCAGTGTGTAATCAGCATCCCCCACTAGGTGGCCATATGGGATGTCTCCATTGGGAAATCTCTGAAACAGCTGTGTCATATGCCAGATGTAGGAGTCGTGATAGCTTCCAGGGCTGCCAGCACACACATTCATTATAATGCCCTGGGCATCACACATGACCTGGCAGTTGATGGAGGGGAAGCCTTGCAGTTTATGTAGACCCTACTCTGCTCACCGGGTGGTGCTTTGATATGTATGTGCATGCAGTTATAGCACCCACTACCTCAGGGTATTCTGCTATTTGGTGGAAGAGATGCATATTTCTGGTCAATGCCTGATGGATGTTGTGGAAATGTATGTGCTCACCGGGAAGTGCTGACATGGCACCCAAGAACTGGTGGAGTACCCTGGATGCTGATGCCTGTGAGATCCCCATCATATCCCCAGTTGGCCTTTGAAAGGTACCTGTGGCTAGTATTTTTAAGCCTACACATATGTGGGTATCCACTGGGATGGGTTCCCCTCTGTTGGTTCTGTGTGTAAGGTGTGACTGGCACAGCTCAACAATTTGCTGTAGGATGTCCCTATCCACCCTATAGCACTCCACTATCTCCAGCTCATGTAGCCCCTGGCAGGTTACCCTGGGTCTGTACACTCTTCTCCTTCGCCTCGGTGTGGATTGGTCATTAGCATCGTCATCCTCACCACCCTCAGCCTCTTCCACATGTTGATTTATGAGAGCTAAAGCAGCCCTTATCATTTTGTTGCTTTTGTTAGGTACAATTTCCCCATTTGTGTACACCGGTGGTGTAGAGTTTGTGGGAAAAAACAGAGGGAAAGGTGTTTGCAGAGTTTATAGTAGTGTGCTGGGCTGTTGCCTGTGTAAGTGGCTGGTTCTGATACATTTTAACTGCCAGCTATGCTAGTTCTCCTTGATTACCTTCCTACTGCGATTTTCCCTTCCCATTGCCTTCATGTTTAAACCCCGAGGTGTGGCTTGCAAACCCAGTGCTCAGATTTGAATGGAGTTGCTATTTCCTGTTTTTTTTTTTTTAACCCGGTGCATGCTTTGCACACCCATTTAGGCAATGTAAACACTGTTTAGCAGAAACTGGCTCTCCCTGGACATGATCACACTCTGCATTTCTTACTGGTAGATAATACAGCCTTAGACACACCCCCTGCTTTAGCTGTGCTTAGCTAAGCGCAAACACAGGCCACAGGGCTCCAGTAAGCTTTCACCATGCATGACACACCCACTTATGAAGTCATTTAGCTCTTAGATTTACACCATAGTCTTAATGCAGCCACATGTTGGGTGGAAGCTAGTACTGACGGGAAATCTGTGATTCAGTATCACTGCCCTCAGTTGCATAGGATTGACTGCTAATGCATGGTTACAAATCCAACACTCGGCCTTCCCCCTTAGCAATCACTATTCATGGTCTTGTTGTGTTATGCATGCCATTGACTATAATAACAGAATTATGATTTTGGTTTAAAAGCATATTTCCAGCTTTTCTTTTTCTTTTCGGGCCAATCCCATTTGCACACCACTGCCCTGCATTTAAACATCTGAAATCGGCCAAAAAGCAAATAACTTAATTTTTTTAATTTTGAAACTAATTTTCATGCCTATGACCATATATTTGACCTTTGGCATGCCTAACCCTTTTAATACATGCATTTGTATGAGCTGTCATGCCTCCGTTTTGTAGTTTGCAGAAATGTATTCAGCTATTGGCTGAATACATTTCTGCAGTCTACATTATTCCTGCACGGATGTCTGCCTGCTTCCTTAATCTCTAATTCACCTCATTTGCATGGTTTTCACCAGCAAATGAGGTAATTAGCATAGAGGGGCTGTGTCCATGCAGGAATAGTGCAGGAGCGCTCGTGCACGTCCCAGAAGCTCATTCCTGGATGGCACAGCAGCCATATTGCCCACAGCAGGTCTTGGACTATTCCTGCACGCCGTGCAGAGCTTGCTGAATTCCGGGGATTGTATACATTATACCTATAAAAGTGCATTTTATATTAACTATCATCATTGTTATGATTAACATAATTTACACAAATGATATCTGAATTATGTAGCAATCATTAATGATGGCTGTGTTGCCAAATTCATGTTTGTAAGTGTCATTTATATTTAATGTTTCATTCATAATAAAATGAGTCAATGCTTATTCCAATCCCCTCATTAAAATTATCTGTAAACTGGGTTCAAACCATGCATTACCTGTGTTCTTTCTCCAGACTTACTGAGATTACAACTTGTGTCACAGACATAGGTAGCTGACTGGAGCATTTTCTTCCCTCAGTACTACCTTGACTGCTGATGGCAGTGCACTGGCACCAGTTTCATTTGCACTACTGATGACAGACCTAATTAAATTTTGGAGTTTTTGCCTTCAGTAATAAACCATTGTCAAACACTGTCAAGTGGTACACAAATGCAGAAGTAAAAAAAAAAATGTAATTAAAGTAAACCAATTATCATGTGTAGTTAGCAATGAAAAAGAGGAATTATGGCATTAACCTGACATACTCTTTCTTTTAAGGTTTGCTTGTCACTTCATAACTTGTATTTCTATCATACATCACCAGGCCTTTAAGTAATGCCAATTATTGAAAAAGGGGGCACAGAACAGATTACATTAGCATTAGCTCATTTGTGATACAGCATACAATTAATATACAACTAATAATTACATAGTTTTTAAGGAAATGCATTACTGTCATTAATGGTACTTTGGAGATATGGATAAGTAATCCAGAATATATCATACATATTTCCACGTTCATCATGTAACCGATTTTCTTTTCTCACACTTTAGAAACTGCATATTTTAAAACATATATTAGCCCACAAGTTAATACTAAACAAACAAAACAATAATCCATATAATCTGAAGTTATGGGAACAGATCTTCAATATCATTCTGGCATAAAATTTTGGCTGAGAAAACCTGTCAGCTTACATCATGGGAACAGATCATGTTTTAGAAACCAATATTCTAAGATATTAACCCTGGAGGAAACAACCTTTTTTCTCTACCACTAAGAAAAAATATGAAAGCATTCATGTAAATAGTGTAAATATGTTTTAAATATATTGTTGTTAGTACTACCTTAATTATCACCAGTTTACTCTCTTGTGAGTGTTTTGTTGTGGAAAATAATGAAAAACAATGAAGAATTATTATGGAAAAAAAAAGAAACTGCATATTTTACAGTGTGTGTAACAAAACCTGTTATTAATAATAGGAATAGGTAGGTTTCTAGCAACAAAATATTTGTAACAGCAACATATTTAGCATTTATAAGTTAAAATTTAATAGTCTTTGTATGTGTGTTATGCTTTTCTTAATACCTGATTTTGGAATGTGGGTTGCAAATAGATACTCTAGGTAATGTTCTCCTTAACTAGGATTTAGTTTGATCTAATCAGTAATAGTGTGCGGAGGTGGGTACTTGTTCTAAAATGCACTTTTACGGCCCTGTTTATATTATTTGCCACAAATAGTCTGGTTTAAAATTAAACAACACGCATATTTTCCACACCTACTTTTAAGTGCATTAAAGCTGATTTGTTTAACATTGTTAAAATATTTCTGATTTTTTGTTACTGAGGATCACTTGTCTGTGATGAATTAAGCATTGTTGCTTTGGAACACCACCTGGGTTTTATGAGCTTTAGGGAATTACTGTGACTGAGCTCACCAACAAGGCTTTAAGACCACTAGTTTTTCTTTTTTTTATTTTTTTCCTCAACACTCATGGCGGTGAGGTTGGAACTAGACAGACTCCTGTGCTTGTTCAGTTTTTATATTTAGTATTTATCACAGAGTTAGGATGTTTAAATTATAACTAAAAAATCTGTGACAATACATAATCTGTCCTCATAAGTAAAATTATCAATAGTCTAGATTTAAACCCAGCATTACCTCTGCTGTATCTCCTAACTCAATGCATTCACAACTTGTGCTACAGAGATAGGTAGCATACAGGCACAACTAAGTCATAAGCATTTAGTAATAAAATTATTAAAAAGGATATCTCCTAAGTTAGTCAATGTAATCTGAAGCTCTTTGGCAACGCTGTTTTGCCTGGCACCCCCCTCAGTAAGTGCATATCAAAGTGGTAAGAGTGTGAAACAATTATTCCTGTAGTAATCATTCACACTTGCAAGTCCTTAGCAAGCAAGACTTCTTCTCAATGGTCATTCTTGTAATGACAGGGAGTGTGCACAGCAGTTTGTAGGCTCTCTCAACATGTTTATGTACTCAGCACTTTGAGCAATTTGAGTGACACATGAATGATAATAAGATGACACCTGCTTTGCATATTTACAGACTTACAAGAGTTAATCTGCACTATATAAGCTTATCATGGTGGTTAAGGCACTTGTATTGTAGTAGGGGAGACTGAATGGATCCACAGACGTTGATACTTTCATACAACTTACATAAAGGTGTGTGATGTTTATTTGCAAAACAATTTTTTAAGAATTTGTGATTGCTTAAATTATGATAGAATTGGTTAATGTCTGCAATTTGTCCATTGGTGTTGTTATAAAATGTGTAGGAGTTGTTTTTTTTTTAATGCTACGTACCTTTATAGCAACATTTCTCTGAGAATGCTAACACATGACATAAAAATGTTATATGTGTAGTAGCAATGGCAAGGTTATATTTTAGTACTATATTAAGTCTGTTGTATATGCTTGGCATCAGCAAAAGCTTATCCCAAATTCTAACCTTTTTAAATTCCTTATATTTTGATTTATATTTTGTTAGTGGTAGTATCTATTATGGACTTACACATTATTGTTATCTTTAACAAGTTTGTCATTGATTTTATTTATTTATTTATTTTTTGGTTGAGGGGACTTTTATACTATGTAAAAGTTAATTTCTGTTAAAGATGCCTGCATACAATTCATATTATTTTTGTTGTTGGTTACTTTGCTTACTTTTCTGACACATGTATTTGTTTGTGTTCTTTTTCACCCTATAAAGGGATATGGCTCCAAAGAAATCTGGCCCATGTAAATCAACATTGTCAGATGCTGAAAATGAAGTGGCAGTGCATGTGTCACACATATTAGAGTGATGTATTCTAATTTTCAGTTTACAATTAGAGATGTTGTGTAAAGAACCAGGAATGAGAAATAAAAACAAAACTATGTTAACATCAGATAGAACAGGTACTTCTTGCAGGCATTGCAAGACATGCTTCATGATTAGTGATAAGAATAGCTTGGTTCACCCCATAAATAAAAAGGAATGTATATTTAAGTTATATGTAGACTGCCATATGGAGAATGTGGTATATCTAGTGATGTGTCAGTCATGTCGCAGTTACTATGTAGGGAAAACTAATTGTAAATTGAAAATTAGAATACAAAATCATTTGTACAGCATTCGACAGAAAGATGAATGAAATGCCCTGTATGTGCATACTTCTAAGAATATGAGAATCCAACACACACTTTTAAGTTCATGGTTATACAGGTTACTCGTGAGTAGAAGGGGGACACCGTGAATGTCACTGAATGTAATGAACTACACTGGATTATAGAACTAGCAGCAAACCATCCTCCAGGGTTGAATACATTTATACCTTTAAGACCAGCCCTTAGGAAAAGGAGGGCAGTGAGATGATTAGTGGTTGTGTTTTTAAATGTATTTAAATATATTCATGAAAGCTGTTTCATTGTCTTATGAAGGGTTACCCTGAAAGCGCTCACAGTTTTATCACCATTTTACCTGTTTTTATGGAATAAAAGTTTGCACAGCCTGTTTGGACTCAACTGTTTTCTTGTTTTTTTGGCAAGTGAGTCCTTAAGGAGAGGAAGAGAGAATTTTTATTTACTGTACACACATTGCAGATGATCACTTATCACTTGGACATTACAGACAACCTGACAGTTGATAGGGTGATATCTTTTCCTTATTCCTGTTGATATACCTCCTTCTCTCAGCAGGTGGAGTTTTTATTTCTATACATGTACAGTCTACGGGCACCAGAACCTCAGTAAGTGTGTTATGACATAGAACTGTCGCATGGCTTTTGCTCTCTCTGCCCTGGGGTACATTGAAACCAGATGTGATTCCTAACATGTAATATTACGTTTAGAATTTGATTTAATACTCTTGAAATTGATGCCTATAACACACTTAATATATCCCCTGTAGATCTGTTAAAAGTACATGTAGCTACTATATGTAATGCTGCACATACCTTTGTTTCCACAATTTCCCTTCACCTTCATGTGAAGGCAGCAGAGGCAGCATATTCCCTCTAGGGTATCCATGTCAACCCTTTGCCACTGTCCAAATTCTGTATCATGATGTCCATAAGAACTCATGTGTAGTCTGATCACTTTTCTCCTTCTAGGCTAAGGTCTGGCAGCAGCACAAGCAGCACCTTGTACTAAAGCCTTTTGCACGTACAGGTTAATGAGAACAGCGATGATGACTAATGTTTTTTTTTTTTTTTTTCTGAGTGTGTTTGTGTCTGTATTCCAAAGAGTATTAGAAATGAGAACAAAATGTAGCAACACTTGTACACACATGCTTTACGCATTCCTGAATAGCTTCTTTACATGTTGAATTACTTAATCAGCATATATTTCACTTACATATACCTTCATTAGCATATTGTGCCATTTACATTTGTTTTGAAGACAACCACAGTATGCAGAGCTGTTTAATAAACACCAATTACCATACACAGAACTACGAGACATGCACACATGCTTAGCTCTAAGTGCAGCAATTCATGAATCTGGCCCTATATTTCTTTTACTCCAGAATTTAAAGTTCTATGGAAGTAATTTTTCTTTTTTTTTAATTAAAAACTAAACTCATTTCACTTACATAAAGTATGACAAAAGTCAGTGATACATTTGTGTTTACATTTTTTTCAGGAAATTATTGCTTCTTATTTCAGGGACTAGTAATGAAGTGTGCATCTTGAAAATATGATTTCCAAGCAAATGCTCCTCAAAATTTGCAGTTAACTGAAAAATTCTTATATCAGTAAATTATAATGTATGGCAGTATGTTGATGAAGTAAACTAACTAAACCTCATTTATGTAAATATTAAAGGGTCTATATCAGAAGATCGAAGTTTCAAAACTTCAAATCTGATATGGTCGACACCATATGATCAAAGTTTTGAAACTTCAAACCTTCTAACAGAGATCTCCGTACAGGATGGAAAGGGAAGATTTCCCTTTTCTTCACTATAGTGCAATCTCGGAGTTGGAATATTTAAGTAGCAGGGGGCAGGGGGGCTTGCCACCCTGTTTAGAGCATTGAAATGGTTTATTTTTGTAGGTTTTTTTGTTTTATTATATTTTCGATGTTTCAAAACTTCGATTATATGTTGTCGACTATATCAGATTTGAAGTTTTGAAACTTCAATAATGTAATGCAGAACCTTATTAAAAGCATACCATAGTAAATAAGTCTTGTTTAATTTAAATTTAAAAAGCAATTAGAGTGCCAGTAGATTGTATTACTGTTTGGCAGCTATTGAGAAGGCTGTGCGTGCAATTCAGGACATTTAGCTTTTGAATCATTATTTATATATTTATGCATTATTTGGTAAGCGTTTATAGTGATTGGATTAAGAACCAATGTCCTAAAATAACATTCTGACAATCATTGTCTAAATCTGGGTCAGGAGTTTAATGTGTTTGAGTGTCTTACCAAAATTTTTCTGCATAAAATTCAGTATTTTACTAATCATTATAAATCCATATAATCCATATTTTCTTTTTTTTTTTTTTTTATTTTTGCTTCTGTATTTTTCAGACTGCAGGAAGAAACAAGTTACATTAAATCATGCAGAAAATAGGAAAAATGACAAAAATGAACTAACAGAAGGCTTTGTATTTATTGCCCAGGACTGGTCACTATGCTAGGGATTCAATAAACTCCATTAGCCCAAAGCCTACATGGAGTTTATGTGTCTGCATGATGAGCAGTGATGCTAATTGCATATGCATGCTGATCATCATGCATACAGAAATACAAGTGATGTTTCAATGCCAGAGACCATGTAAAGCAGCACAAAGGCATACAGAACATGCAGACACGTTTACTTATGGGTAAACTTGCTCTGAGGAATTGAGTGGACAGCCACAATGATCTCCAGGGCTAAAATAAATGCAATGAATGCAGTAGAAACACATTACAGTAGGTGCACTCAGTGCAATGCACACTGCATTGACAGATTTACTTGGGTGGCTAGGGGAGCTAGAGCTTCCCCATTAGCAGTACCAGCAGCAGAGTTGCAATAAAAGCCATTTTTCAGTCCTGATTAGGTTGTGTCCAAATCAAGACAAAAAAATCAGAATATTGCCATACCGCCAAAAGCTGCTGTGGGTTGAGTCAGATCCAGCACTAGGCAACAGTGGCTATGGGAGCCCACTCTGGCCAGAAAGCTTCAACACATATTAAAAAAAAAAGTATTTCTTAGCACCTATGTGTCTTCTCTTTTAAGGAGGACCATGCGTACATTGCATGCATGCACACACACCAGCACAGATGTAAGCACATTCCACACTCATTCAGGAATTTAAACTAGCTTTCAGTTATGACTGTGTGCATGTGAGTGAGTGTGTGAGCATGTGTGTGAGTGAAGGTGTGTATGAGCATGCAAACGAGCAGAGAGAAGGTAACTATGTGAGTGTGTGTGCGTGTGTGTGAGCAGAGTGTGTTTGTGTGTGTGTGTGTGTGTGTGTGTGTGTGTGTGTGTGTGTGTGTGTGTGTGTGTGTGTGTGTGTGTGTGTGTTGTGTGTGCGTGTGTGTGTGTGTGTGAGAGAAGAGAGAAGGTGTGTGTGAGCAGAGAGAAGGTGTGTGTGTGTGTGTGTGTGTGTGTAAAAGCAGAGAGGAGTTAAGTGCGTATGTGTATGCATGTGAGAGAGAGAGAGAGAGGGAGAGAGCAGAGAGAAGGTAGGTGTGTGTGTGAGAGCAGAGAGACTGTGTTTGTGTGTGTGTGTGTGTGTGTGTGTGTGTGTGTGTGTGTGTGTGTGTGTGTGTGTGTGTGTGTGTGTGTGTGTGTCTTTGTGTGTGTGAGTAGAGAGAAGGTGCATGTGTGTGTGTGTGTGTGTGTGTGTGTGTGTGTGTGTGTTTAACATACCTCTGAACTGTCCACATTTAGCCTCATAGTACAGTCTTGGTCTGTTTCTCATAAAATGTATGGCTTTCTGTCAAATCAGAGAACTGAAGTCATTAAATAATGACATATATATATATATATATATATATATATATATATATATATATATATATATATATATATATATGGATCTAGGACACTTGCTCGAAAAAGCAAGCGTCCGAATCCATATATACCGATCACAGTTTAACGAAAGCGCTTTAATTGAAAAAGCACTTCCGTTAAACTGTGAAAAAAAAAACAAAACCACTAAGTAAATGTTTTTTCAGGAGGGTACCACCCCCCCCCACTTAAATATTCTCACTCCAAGGTCGAACTACAGTGGAGTAAAGGAATATTCCCTTACTCGTACCGCAGTGCAACCGGCACCCCACTCACATATACCCGAAATTGCTGCTTTGATGAATAGAAATTTCGGGTATGTGTGAGCGTGAATTTGACTTTCGGTGAAAGTTAAATTCGGGCAAGTGGAAATTTCTGTGAAAGTTAAATTTGCGCAAGTGTCCAGGTTTTATATATATATATATATATATATATATATATATATATGTCACCTGGTATTAAATTATATCTACTGCTTTTAGCCACCTTGCTTTGCATTTTTTTTTATTTTAGTTATTTGCTTATTGTTGTGCTATTGAGGTCCATAGTGGCATTGTTGTTTGTTGGAATAACATTTTAAACAAACACCTAAGCCTTATTTTACTACACAAGTCAAGCAACAGGGAAGACATGCAGGCTCTGCACAGAAAGCACCCCAGCCAAGAATCGAACCAGAGACCCTTTCTGTGAGCTGATAACACTAACCACTGCACCACTGTGCTATGCCGCTATAAGTAGTAATCTGCTGGAGTTTTTCAACTGTTAAATGCTATTCATCATTATTGTAACATCATGTATACAACTTTAATAATACACTTATATGCATGTGCTTACTTGTGGAGTAAATCTCAATATTATAAATGATAAACTATGCTTATGCAAAAGTAACACATTACTTTAGTTAGTAACTAGTAATAATAATACATTACTGTTTTAGAAATGTAATAAGAAGTAGTAATATATTACTTTCACTGAAAATAACTAGTAATAGTAACACTACTTTTATAAGTAACTAGCACAACACTGCTTAATTCTATACTGGCTAGATGTATTTTCTTTGAATGTACGTTTTAATGCTATTTCAATGAATGTGATTTTCAAGGGTAGAGAAGTTTACTGCCCACGCTAAATCTGTTTTCATTGTGAGACTGTATTGTTTGTTTAGCAAGTGGCTATCAGTGTTTATGCTATTTTATTTCAATAGCTGTAATCATTGTAAAAGTAAATAAGAAAACAGTATGCACATTGACAGGTTTGAACAGTATTTATAATAACTGGGGAGAAATAGCCAAGTAACGGAACACAGGAATGGCTGGAGAGAAGGCTGCTGAGGGTGGGGATAGGGGGTTGCTTCAGGATAGGCTGCTGTGGGGGGGGCAGTTTGTTACCCTGCTTAGGGCCCCATTTGACCATGATCCAAATCTGGTTGTGGACCAAACTGTAATCCTGAATAAAGCCACAATGTATGCAGCATATGCATGAGAGGTCTAAGCTGGGGTGAGTTTCCATGTTGTGGATTGCAGGAAATACGTTTTTTTATTATTTTCCTTAATCCTGGCAGGACCAAAGAAGATATTGGTTGAAGCAGATACACCTTGCCATATTTGCTCAAAACCAACAAATAACCTTCATTTCAAAGATGATTGATTTGGGAAATCAGAGTAGGATTAAATGTTTGTAATCTCTTAGTCATGAGGCAGACCTTTACTGAGATTGTAAAGAGCACCAATTTACCTAAGAAAATAGATGAACATTTATACTAACAAGCTTAAAAAATTCTAATTTTTACAATCCTAGCACATTTGTTTATGGGTGCAAAAATACATTGCATTAACTGAAGTTCCATTTCCTTGAAATGGAAATGTACTACTTACTTGTTCTTGTAAAAGCAGTTAAGATATCTTCAACCATTCTTTAAAATTATTTATTTGTCTTAATGAAGTAGTTTTATAAGTCAGGAGTTTAAAGTATTTTGTTTTTGCACATAGTTATCTGTTTATACATTCATCATTTAATCTTCTTTTGGCTTTTCCCAGTTAGGGGTCACCACAGCAGATCACCTGTCTGTTCATGATTGGCAGTGGAGTTTTACAGTGTCGAGTTGCCAGCACAACCTTCCGCAGAAGGCACACACTCACACCTAGGACCAATTAGAGTGTCCAATCCACCTACAGCATGTCTTTGGGAGGAAACCCACACAACCACAGGGAAGACATGCAGACTCCACACAGAAGGCACCCCAGCTGAGGATTGAATCGGAGGACCTTTTGCTGTGAGGCATCAATGCTAACCACTGCACCACCATGGCCTCATATCAGAAATAAAAAAAAATATTAAGATATTTTGCATTCACAGACTTCAAATCTTGTTTAATGTATATCACACATTTTAACACAGCTAAATATTTCAGTATTTTTGGATTTTTGTTTGATTTTTGGCTTGTTCTAGTTGCCTTCTATTGAGTAGTCCAAATGGAAATTTGAGCAGTCAGAAAAAAAAAAAATCCTCTAATGTGTGCCTTTTCTCTAAGTGCATTCTAGGAACACTCGAAACAGGTCAGTTGAGGCAGCTAGTACTGAAGTGGCAGACACACTGCGTCTTCTAATTTAATAAGTTACTTGTGTGCTATACTCCTTGAACATTTATTTCTTGTATCAATATTATGCGTGTAAGTATACTACAGAGTTTAAGACTGTGCTCTAGTATCAAGTTAAGTTCTGTTTCATAGCTTCACTCCATTTGTAAATTATGTGAGTCTTGTGCTCCTTGGCTGCATTAACAAGACATTGATGCCTGCTAGGCTTAATCTGCTTAATCTATGAATGAGAAAAAATTCAGCTTTGTTAGTTACCCCCACAACTCTAGAGTGTACATTCTTATTTTAGGTTATAATGTTTCTGTTTGTTTAGCTTGTATTTCTTTCCATTTATTTGGCACCTATCATTCATATAGAGGCATCTTGTAAATGCTAGCTTGCCCAAGCTTTAGTATACTCTTTTAATTAACCTTAGGGTACCAAAACTTGGCAGATATATTTGAGAAACATGGCTAGGGTTAAAAAGGACCCTGGGTTTATTAGCCTACTGTACACCTATAAACCATGAGAATCAAGTTCCAAAACTGAAGACATTTTTAAAATGTACTTTAGTTTAAATAGAAAGGTTTTAGAACAGCAAGTGGTGCATCAACAAATGCTTTTCTAACAACAACAAAAAAAGTAAAAAGTATAAAACTCTAATGTCTTGCATTATTGACTGGCTAGTAATCCTCCATGTTTCTACAGAATACTGAAAACATTATGAGAGACAGGATGAAATATTAGACAGACTCAGGGATGTTCTGAAAACCAGGGACAGTTGACAGCTATGTTGGAGTGTACTGCATATGAGGGGTTTCTGTGGATGAAATGATTGGCCCTGATGTTTGCTGTTGCAATTATGGATTTGGAGGACTAATGCATATTGAGATGAGACAGGTGGGAAATACAAGCTGTACTGTTTATGTGAAACAAAAATACATTAATGTAATCACAAACTTTTTATTCTGACAGAATCATTCCAGACACTGCAAGGGGCAATGGATATTTAGGATCTGCCTGTTGATAAAACTGCCGTTCTGGCTTTACAGGTCTAATGTTATTTTGGTGAAGCAAGGAGGAATTGTAATTGTTGCTACTGTTTCTATGAAGCAAAAGTACATTAAAGCAGCCATTATTTATTTATTTATTTTATCTTGGCAGAGTCAAATCAAGTAGTATGGATAGGTTCTGGATATATAGGGCTATATGTGGATAAAATTATTGCTTTAGTTGTTTACTTTTGTAATTCTAACTTTGCAAAACTAATGTCCATTTGGGTGAAGTAAGATGGAATGGAATATGAGCTGTGACTCTTGCTTCTGTGAAACAAAAATGCATTATGTGATAACACCCAGGTACTGTTGTGTTCTTAAACACCACTATCTTTCTAGTTGCCTGCCCCTTATGTTAATTTGATCATATAGCTCATTTCCTCTCTGCTTTTACTGGCTGGTGTGAGTAAACATAAAAATCTGAAGTAGTTAACTTCATTTGTCCATCGACCTATGGGTTATCGGATCCATATCGGATCCGAGCCAGCAGCTTCCAACAGCTAAGATCCGAGCTCCAAGCTCCTCCCCATAACCCATAATCCCCTGCTATCCCTTCCTGACCTCAGATCTAATTTGTCACGCTTCTTTCAGCAGCTTGATCAAGCTTCCAGGCATAGTGCTGTCGATTTTGTGAGAAAAATCCTTTTTCTTGTCACTTTAAACAAATAGTTATTGTGTGTGTGAGTTAGCTTAGTTTCCCACTAGCATTAACGTGTTTTTTTTCTACTGTCTAGTTATCTTTTTAGTGCCCCCCCCTCGTGTATGCGTTAGGGTGTGTGTGTGTTTTTGGACCTACTGAGTGTGTTTTCTTATAGATATGGCTGAGGCACCCAAATCCTTCTTTTCAAAGTGTACCGAGTGTGGCCATAAGCTGTTCCCAGCGGATGGCCACACTCAGTGCGTTTTATGCCTTGGGGTTGAACATCTCACTTTTGGCTGCACTATTTGCGGAGCATTCAACCCCAGGGCCCTTAAGGACCGGAGGTCAAAGCTGATTCTGGCGGGACTTCTGCCCCCGGACCCGGCTTCGTCCTTCGGTCCTTCCATGGCATCTGCCATGGCTGCGGCAGCACCACCTGCTATTCCCCCTCCCCTGGCCGGGACTCAACCTCCCACCTTGGGCCAGGAGGAGAGGGACACCAGAAAAAAGAAACACCGGATAAAGCATCATAAGCGGCGGGCCGAGGCTTCTGCATCGACTCCACCAGCCAAACGGGTTTCTCCTCCTAGGGCCTCCGAGTCTTCTCCTTCCCGGCTCTGCTTTTTGCTGGGGCCGGAGGAGGAGGAGACCCGGTCTCCTTCGAGGTCATCGAGGTGGCACTCCTGGCCCACCTCGGTGGCCTTATCAAGGTCTACCCGCAGTATGTCAGATGCAGACTTGGACCAGATGATGCGCAGGTTTCTCCAGGCCCAGCTGCAGATGGGAGTGCTTCTGTCTCCCCCCCCTCTCCGGGGGGGAGCTTGACCCCCTTTTTTGCCCTGATTGCTCCTTCTCCGACCCACTACCAGGGTTCGGAGCGTTCAGAACTGGGTAGCGTTGGAGCCTGGGGACTGTCGGCGCTAATAGTATTGGGTACCTTTGAGCCTGTCGGGTCCATTTTCTTCAGATCCGAGCTCCCGGAGCTGAGAGCTGAGCTTCGGATCTGGAGGTGTCAGTATAGCTTCGGCTCCACCTCGGTCGGAGCATACTGGCCCTTCGGATCTGACCGCTTCGGCGCTGGCTCCGATCCGCATGTCAGATCCGAGGGAGGGTCTGCTCTTGGATCCTAGGGAGAGCAGCTTTCCTTTGGCATTCAATGTTGTGAGAGGGTTTTGTCGAAGGATTCCAGGCCCCTGGCTTCAGCTACGATTCCACCCTGCACTCCCTCTCAATCGGGTCCATCTACCATCATCCGGTCCCAGGGACAGCCTGCTCAGACGTCCCAGATAGTTCCATTGCTGGAACATGATGTGGTTGGTGAGGCCTCCTTGGACAGCCCCCTCGAGGAGGTTCCTCACAAACGCAAGTGCAAGAGGAGGCACTTGGACTCCCCTGAGTCCTTGACAGAGGACACAGATTTGGAGGAAGGGGAAGGTTCCCCAAGGTCACCCCCGAAGACGTCTCCTTCGGAGACATCATGGAGATGCTTCGGATCATGGGGGGTGGTCTGCCCCAAAACCTTCCTCTGATGAGTCTGTGTTTCTGGAGGTGTTTGAAGCAGGCCCGTCTACCTCTTGGGTTTCCCCTCCCGCCGATCCCCTGGTAGACCTGATTACTGCCAGGGCATGGAAGGAACCGGACATTGTGGAGCCCATCCCAAAGAGGCCGGACAAAATTCTCAGCCCCCCTTCAGACAGGTCATGTTGGAGCAAGGAAGCCCCAGTAGATGCCATGTTAGTGGTGGCTGCCACCAAAAAGGAACTGGCCCAGGAGAGTTCTTCGGTCCATCCTCCAGACAAGGAGTCTCGGACGATGGACCATCTGGGGAAGCGGGTGTCCGCTTCAGCCACCTTTTCTGTGAGGTCGCTGAATTATATGGCACATGTCATACGGCTCCAGCGGGATCTTATCAAAGAATACGCTGGGTCACCCCCAGAGTCCATGTCGGCGGAGGACAAGAAAGTGTACTCTACCCGGATGGCCACTCTCAAATCTATCTCCAATACCTCTATGCAGTTACTGTCCCATGCCACGGAAGGGGCCACTAGAGCTAGCAGAGCGGGCATTGTCCTATGGCAACAGGCATGGCTCCATCACTGTGATTTCATGGAATGCTTTAAGGCGTCGTTCGCAAATGCCCCGTTTGATGGGTCTGCCGCGACACACTGGTCCAGAGCGAAAAAGACGGGAAGACGTTGTCTGCCATCGGAGTCCACTTCTCTGCTCCCCAGAGGTCCTTCTCCAGGAACCAAAAGGGACAGAAGAAGATGTGGTTCTGGAAGTCTCAACAGTCCTGTTTCGCTCCGGACCCCTCGTCCTTCAGAGGCAGAGGAGGACAGGGTGGACGCCGCCCCAGAGGCAGAGGGTGCCCGAAGAACTTTGGGTCCAAAGAATCTTTCTCTGATCGGCCCACGCACCAACCCTGAAGGGTTGCCCGACTGTTTCACTCTGGAGGCAGTCGGGGGCATTTCTCGAGGCACTTGGCAGCTTGGGAGTCCATTACAACAGATCACTGGGTGCTTCAGATCATATCCAGAGGCTACAAGATCCCCTTTCTCAATCCCCCTCACAGTCCCCACAGCCTCCCTGATGTCCCACCCAAGCAAAGGGAGGTGGCAGCCGAAGAGATACACCAGCTGCTAGAAAAAAGAGCAATCCAGTACATCCCCCCAGACCAGTCCGGGTCAGGCTTTTACTCCAGGTTCTTCATGGTGCCAAAAAAGACAGGGGACCTCAGACCAATCCTCGACCTGTCGTTTCTGAACCTGTCAGTAGCCAAAGAAAAGTTCCGGATGGTCACTCTTCAATCCATTCTCTCCCTTTTGCAGGAGAATGACTGGATGTGCTCCATAGACCTCAAGGATGTGTACTACCACATTTTAATGGACAGATGATCCAGGAGGTTTCTCCACTTCTGGCTGGAAGCCAGCCATTACCAATTCAGGGTCCTTCCCTTTGGTCTCACCACAGCCCCCAGGGTGTTCACCAAAGTGTTAATGGTCATAGCGGCCCACCTGAGACTCCAGGAAATTCAGATCTTTCCTTACCTGGATGACTGGCTCCTGACCGCCCCCACCAGGCATCTACTTTGCACTGCCAGGGATTACTTTCTCCATCTAGCTCCCCAGCTGGGGATTACGATAAACATCAAAAAATCTTCCCTTCTTCCAACTCGAATCTTAGATTTCATCGGTGCCAGATTGAACACCAACCAGCTTCTAGCCTTCTTGACTGTGGACCGGCTTCGAACTCTGAAACTCCATGTACTGGCCCTTCTTCAATCCCCAGCTCCCCTGGCAGAATTGGTCCCGAGGGCTCTGGGCTCAATGGCGACAACCATCAACCTACTTCCCATGGCGTGTTTAAACATGAGAGTTCTTCAGTGGACCTTACAAGTCCAGTGGTCCTTGCTGCTACATCCCCTGAACTTCCCCGTTCCTCTCAGCAGGGTATGCAGGAAAGCCCTCTTATGGTGG
Source organism: Protopterus annectens (assembly GCF_019279795.1). Lineage (NCBI taxonomy): Eukaryota > Metazoa > Chordata > Ceratodontiformes > Protopteridae > Protopterus > Protopterus annectens. The sequence goes on along the minus strand of NC_056732.1, from coordinate 856,524,188 downwards.
CTCCAGTCCCTGGACCTCCAGAAGGGGCGCCTCTTCTCTGTGTCCCCTCTTCTAGCCACGGTGACCACAGATGCCTCTCACCTCGGGTGGGGGGGCACTGCTTGGGCAGGACCGTCCAAGGCACGTAGATAGGTTATAGGTTCATACTAGGTTCATAGGTTCATACTAGGCTATCTGCCCGAGGGCATTTACAAGCCTAGCCCATAGTTTTGTGGCTTAAGCCACCCCTTTAGTATGGGGAACTATACCCATTATTTTGCTGTGCCTCTGTTGAGCAGTGACACTGAGGTAATCCCTGGGGTATATCTGCGATCTCCCATCCATTGGTCAAGATTTCTCTTGAACAAGGCCAGCGAGGTGCTCTGCCTTACATATACTGGATTTTATTCCACAGCATAGGGAGTCTTTGGGTTCGGAGAACCATTCGGAGACCTCATTGCATATCAATGTCCTAGAGATGAGAGCGGTGCTTTTGGCGTTGCAAGCACTTCAAAGCCTTCTTCCCTTGGGGACTATTGTGATCCAGAAAGACAACATGTCGGTCGTCTGGTATATCAGCAAACAAGGGGGAACCAGGTCCTATCCACTTTGTCAGGAGGCCATGAGAGTGTGGGAATGGGCTACATCCACCAACCGCTTTCTCATAGTGATGCACATTCCGGGACGGTCCAACATTTTGGCAGACAGACTAAGTCGATCCATCCTGTCACCGTACGAGTGGTCTCTGAATCCAAAAGTAGCAAAGCAAATCTTCTCCAAATGGGGTCAACCTCGCTGCAATCTTTTTGCCTCTCCTTCAAACACAAAGTGCAGTGACTAATTTGCTCTAATTCCCCCACCCGGGAAATCCCCCAGGGATGCTCTGGTGCATGTTTGGCCACCCGGTCTACTTTATGCTTACCCTCCTCTGCCCCTGATACTGACGTTTCTACAGAAAGCCAGATGGTTGGGGAGCAGAATAATTCTCATTACCCCATTCTGGCCTCGTCAAGCTTGGTTCCCATATCTATGGTCTCATCTAGTGAATCCCCCATGGATTCTAGATCCCATCCCGGATCTGATTTCTCACCCTTCAGGCCTGTCGACCCCGAATCTGGACAACCTCAAGCTCACAGCTTGGTTGATCCAGTTCCATTAATAGCTAGTACTCCCGGTATCTCGTCCCGTCAAGGCTATCCTAGTAGCCGCTCACAAGCCATCTACTAGAAGAATATATAATAGTAAATGGAAGCCTTTTTCTATTTGGGCGGAGCATCAGAACCTAGATCCCTTTACAGCCCCATTGCCAGCAGTTCTAGATTTTTTGTCAGGTTTATTCGACCAAGGTTCTAGCTCTTCTACGGTCAAAGTCCAGTTGGCCGCAATCTTTCATTATCATGTTGGCAGTGACCTAGGCCCTTTGACTTCATCCAAATTATGTAAGACCTTCCTAAAAGGCACTTTCCTACTAAGACCCCCAGTAAAAGATTCAGTTCCTCCTTGGGATTTAACTCTTGTACTTCAGTCTCTAACAGCTCCTCCTTTTGAGCCTGCAACTTTGGTGGATCTAAAATACTTATCTTGGAAGATGGCTTTTCTTGTTGCCATAACCTCAGCCAGAAGGGTCTCGGAGATTCAAGCCCTTTGCACCAAGCCACCGTATTTGGTTTTCCACAAGGATAGAGTCACTCTCAGGACCAACCCCTCCTTTCTGCCCAAAATTGCATCGGAGTCTAATATCAACCAATCTATTAATCTACCAGTCTTCTTCCCAAATTATCAGAACAAAGGTGACTACAAGTTGCATTCTCTATACGTACATAGGCAACTAAGATTCTATTTGCACAGGACAGCTGATCACAGGAAATCAGACCAACTTTTTGTATCCTTTGCTAAGTCCTCTTTTGGAAAACCTGTATCAAAGGTCACATTATCCAGATGGATTTCCCAATGTATCCTTTTGGCATATGAGAGTTCGGGCCGGCCTACACCTCAAGGAGTCCATGCCCATTCTACCCGATCAATTTCTACCTCTGCAGCTTTTCGATCTAGGGTGTCTTTGGATGACATTTGTTCAGCAGCCACTTGGGCTTCATCTCATACATTTATAAATCACTACAAGTTGGATTTTTGTTTCCAGAGGGAGAGCATCCTTTGTCTCTGCAGTGCTCCGGAACATCCTTCCATGAGGACCTCCCAAGAATCAGGTAGCTGGGGACTCTGTCCCATACGTTGATGGACAAATAAAGTTAACTACTTCAGATTTAGAAGTTATGTACTTACCATAACGTTCCATCTGAGTAGGTAAACTTCATTTGTCAGCAACCGTCCCTCCCTCCACCCCCCTAACCTATATGGATGTTCTAAGGTCTCCTGCAGTCATGGCGGACTATTTCCTGGTTAGAGTAGGGAGGTAGTTCTTGGTATTTTATGGTTTATGGATAGGCAAACTCAATCTGAGGTCAGGAAGGGATAGCAGGGGATTATGAGTTGGGGGAGGAGCTTGGAGCTCGGATCTTAGCTGTTGGAAGCTGCCGGCTTGGATCCGATATGGATCCGATAACCCATAGGTTGCTAACAAATGAAGTTTACCTACTCAGATGAAACGTTATGGTAAGTACATAACTTCTAATTATCATTTTGTGAAATCATTCCCCTTCAATTATTTAAATTTATTGGACATCCTACTCTATTCTATAGTACCAGAATACAAAAGTGTCCACCCCCTTTCAATCTATCTTGCTGTTTTAAAAATAGTGACACTCCACTAAAACTTAACTTTTAGACAGGTAAAACTTAAGCTACCTACTTTCACAACTAACTCCTCTAGTGCACACTGCAGTGTTTAGGATAAACCATTTTTTTCATCTTACTTTTAAGTATCCATTGCAAGACCACCAGTTATTGCAGAGCCCATATTCTGCCTCTCAGTAGTCATCTTGGGATTAGTGCTTCTGTTTTCTCCTGGTGAGAGAAGGAGTGCAGTTACATTATTTCCTGGAGACTGATGATCACCAAAAAGCTTAATAACTGCTTTATAGATGACAGCTTATAATCTGTGCTTATATATTCTGATCCTGGTGAGAGTAGAAGCAGAGCGCATTGATTCCTAACTCTTTCAGGTTGGAGAGTGAGTGCCTGTGCTTAACATACCTGATTGGTCTGGTTGCTATTCGAGGCATCTACAGGAAAAATGCTACAAGCCTGCAGACCCTTGCATCATCTGGGACAGGACTGTGGATCACCAAACAGGCCGTGGCCTGCTTCTCTTCTTGGGACTGGTGCAAAAACTAGATAGTTTTACTAGAACTAGACAGTTTTTTAGTTTCATCACTCAAAACTGTTTTCTTGTGCTCAGTACTTGCTCAGAACTTGTGAGCACTAAATAAACTACAAATTAGTGCAGCACTCGACTTTCCTCATGTGTCAAGAGGAAAACAATTCTTAATACTTAAATTAATAAGCACCTATCCAGCCATGTCCATGAGTCAGCTCCCGGTGTTTTCTCCTGTCCACCTGATGAATCTGGGCATCTTGGGACAATGTAGCAATTGCCTTGTGCACTGACATGCACTTAAATAGCCAAACTGGAAGACAAGCTCTCTCCAGCCAAGACTGGACTAGACAGTCAAGAGGAAAAGGTTAACACCTGCACCACACCACACTCAACACATATTCCTTCAAAACCACACATAGAAACACAAAGCAAGCACCTACATTCACAGAGGCTCTCAATAAAAATCTGCCCAAGCAACAGAGACCTCCCAAGCTGAAACACAGACAACCACCACCCCCCAACACTACCCAAATGACACATAGTCCACAAAATTACTGTGCCACTCAACCTCAGCCCATAAGGCAAAACAATGTATCCAACACACTAGTCATAGGTGACTCTATAGTCAGGCACACTGATGTCCCACTCACCAGGCTAAACAAGGAGAAAGTTACTGTCAGCTGCCTGTCGGGTGCCAGGATTCACCACATAATGCACACACTCAGGTCACTCCACAACAAGTACAAATATGACTCTGTCATTGTTCCTGTTGTTGTGAATGGCCTGAGACATACCTCCCTGGACTATATGAAAAGAGACATGGAGCAGCTCTTGAATCTTGTAGCCCAGGCATGTATGACCCTAGCCCTGAGTAGCATCCTGCCATTGGCCAGAATGATACCACAGTACAAGGACAAAATGACTGACTTCAACAATTGGCTAAGCTTTTGGTGTCATTCTAAGGGAATCCAGTATCTGTCTACCCGGGATGACATGGTCGACAAACCACAATGCTTTGCCAGAGATGGCCTGCACCTGTTGCCCCTGGGATTCTGGATAATGGCTAAGGCTCTTCCCACCCCTATAGTGCCTTTTTTAGGGAAGGTTCAAATGCCAAATTCACCACTATAACAGGTACAAGCAAGCAAACTCTGAGGGTAATGCTACTCAATGCTAGAAGTCTATACCTCAAAATGCACTCACTCAAGGCACTCCTTAAAATGGAGAACATCGACATCTGTGCAGTGACAAAGACCTGGTACAAGGCTCCAGAGGTCACCCCTGTATTACCAGGCTATAATTTATACCACACATTTTGGCTACCTAACCTGGACTGAAACACTAAAGGCGGAGGCGTGTCCATATTCGTTAAGGATATCCACACTTCCAGGCTAGTTGCTCAACATAATGCATCCGAAATTATCCAAGTGCAACTAACATTGGGCAAGACTGCAATCCAGGTTGTAGCTTGTTACAGATCCCCCACCATGCCCCAGGATTCCCACTCTTCATTTGTTAAGATACTGGAAAATATTAAGGTATAACCCAATACCTTAATTATGAGTGATTTCAACTACCCCACCATCAACTGGGAAAACTACTCATGTACCAACTCATTCGCTCAATGTTTTCTGGAATTCATAAATTCCAATGCCTTGGATCAGCCTGTCCACACCCCCACCAAGGGCAACAATATCCTGGACCTGGTCATTACCAATATGGGGAACCGGTGTTCCACGACAGAGGTCAACTCTTTGCTGGTCAGAGCTGACCACAACCTAATCACCGTAGACATCCATATCCCACCCCCACCCCCCCATTAAGGAAGCCGCCATCAAAAACTACTCCATAGCCAACTTCATGTTTCTTAAGACAGAAGTGGCAAACTTCATGACACCCATGCAGATGGAAAATAGAGGTATGACTGCTGAATCTTACACAAATGCACTGTATAAGCACATACACAAGTGCATGGATCATGCCATCCCTAACAGAATGCTATCCTTCAAAAAAAGGAAGCCAATCTGGTGGCTACCTGCCATAAACAAATTCTACAACAGAAGGAAGAAGCTGTTGCAAAAAAATAATAAAATCCCAAGATTGGAGAAAGTCCCTGGTCAGCCTCAGCAAGAAGCTGAGATTCCTCATAAAATCCTCCAAAGCCAGTTATTAAAATAAAATCACCACTGATTCCAAGGACAACCACAAAGCATTCTACAGCTATGTCAAGAATCTCAATGGCAACACTCAGATCTGTTCTAAATATACAGAACCAACTGATACTGCCAACATCCTGGCAGACTGGTTTAGTGCTAACTTTACCCCCATCTCACCCTCCAAAGGGCCCATCTTAATACCAGAAGAATGCAAAGCCATTGTAATCACAGATGAACAAGTAAAGAATGCACTCTCCATGGGACCAGACAACATCCCAGGCTGCGTACTGCATGAACAGAATGAACTGGTACCCCACCTAAGTAGCATGTTAAATCATAGCATCACCTCAGGCTATGTGCCTACTGAATGCAGCACAGTGACGTTTATCCCACTCCACAAAGGATGGACCCTGGAAGTTACCAACCCATTAGCCTTATGAGCCTGGTCTGCAAGGCCATGGAACATATCATCTTGGAACTTACAAACAAAGACATAGGTAACCACCAAACCATGGACTCCACTCAGTTTGGGTTTGTAAAAGGTAGATCATGTCTACTAAACCTGATTGACTTCTTTGAAGCAGTCACCAGAGCCATAGATGAGGGCAAGGTAGTGCATACAGCCTATCTTGACCTCACCAAGGCTTTTGATACCATCCCCCACTCTGGAATTATAGATAAGCTCACTAAACTGGGCATAAATCCCTACATCACTAGATGGGTGGCCAACTGGCTCACTGGCAGAACCCACACAATAAAAGTAGCCAACTCCAAGTCTGACTTCAGACAAGTGATGAGTGGAGTACCACAGTGTTCGGTCCTGGGTCCTCTCCTGTTCGGCATCTACTTCTCTGAAGTGCAGGCCAACACAGAAGGTCTTTGGCGAACAAAGATCGCAGATGATTGCAAACTTGGAACCATAATAGAATTACCTAATGATGTAGACATTCTACAAAAGGGCCTCAGTGACAGATGCTTGGTTTCAAAGTCATGGCCTCAAGCTCAATGACTGGAAGTGCATTGTCATCCCCTTTGGGAAAAACTCGATACCCATGAACTACCACATAGGTGGTAGCTCACTAAACAGTGAAAGTGTGATAAGAAACCTCAGGACACAGGTGGACAGTAGTCTCTGCTTTGATAACCACATCGCCACAGTAGTCAGGAAATCCTTCTATGTGGCTCACCTCATCACAAAAGGGTTCTCCTTCTGGAAAAAAGGCGGTCATTGTTCCTCTCTACTCATCCCTCATCAGACCCATTATAGCGTACAATGCCGCATTTAGCATATATCTCACAGTGCTGAGTTGCCAGCCTAACGCACAACCTTCAAAGAAGGCACACCCATTCAGGCACACACCTACCTGCATGTCTTTATGCATCACTCGACCACGGGGAGGACATGCAGACTCCATACAGAAGGCGCTCCAGCCGAGAATCGAATGGGAGAACGTCTTGCTGTGAGGCGACAATGCTAACCACTGCACCATCGCACATATATTGTTCCCACAACTTAATTTTTTTTCTGTGTAATTAGCTCCTACCCTTTTCTAAAAACTTCACTTCCAGGTCTTTTGTCTTTGTTACAATAGTAAATACTAATACAGATGATTTAGACTTTGATTTCCATTTTGTAGGCATTGCTTTTTTGACAGCCACCAGAATTAAATATAATAAGGCCTTTCTATATCTAGAGAATTCAGATCTAGAAAAAAAAAACATCCTTAGTTGCATCCATTTGTTCACCCTTTATTTCTGACAGAGTATTCTGTATGGAATTTTTAAAGTCTGGCAAATCACTGCACTTCCAAAACATATGGTCCCGGTAACCTCTTTCATCCCCATCACACCTCCAATATTTGCCATCAACCTGAGGAAAAGAATTCTTCAGAGTCTGCTTGCGGTAGTTTCCGGGATCCAAGAAACACTTCCAACCAAAATAAATCTTCTAGACTTTGTTGCATATTTGAGAGCCTTACATATGTCCTCCCTTTGTTTCCTTGTGAATTGCTTACTCGATTTCTCTTTTCAATCTTTTCTAACTTTCTCTCATTGATTCCTGTGTTTATAGGTTAATAGGTTCATAGGTTGGTACTAGGCTATCAGCCCTAGGGCCTATACAAGCCTAGCCATAACAATTCCCTGGCTATTTCTTCCCACACTATTTACTTCCCTGGACTCCTGTCTAGCAGGGTGACTGATGTGATCCCTGGGGTGAATTTTCTTTCTCCCATCCAATCATCAAGGTTCCTATTGGAGAGGGCCAAAGAGGTTCTCTGCTTGACATGCATGGCCAGTCTATTCCAGAGTCTGGGGAGTCTCTGGGTCAGGAACCTATCCTTCCAGCATGTTTTGTTTATTGTGATGACAAGATTTAGATCCCTGGAGCATGTGGCTCTGAGGGATTGGGATTTCTTTAAGTGTAGCATGTCCAGCAGTCTGGGTTTGACATGGCCTTGTATGTTAATCAGAGATCACCTCGGAGTAGACGATATGTGACAGACTATAGCTGGAGTTTTTTAAGGTGGTCAGCATAGGGCATCTGCTGTAGGCCTGTAATTCTTTTAGTGAGGTATTTCTGCGGCCTTTCCAGTTGTTGCAGATGTCTTGAGAGGTACATACCAAGTGGGGCGTTGTATTCTATAATGGGTCTAATGAGGGATGAGTACAGTGGGACAACGACCTCCTTTTTTCTGGATGAAAAGCCTTTAGTGATGAGGTGTGCCACATAGAAGGATTTCCTGACTGTTGTGGCAATGTGGTTATTGAAGGTGAGACCACTGTCCACCTGTGTCCCTAAGTCTCTTATCACACTTTCGGTGTTTAGTGTACTGCCACCTATGTGTATTCATGGGTACATATTTTTTCCTAAAGGGGATAACTATACATTTCTTGGCATTGAGCTTGAGCCCATGGCTCTGGCACCAAGTATCTGTTTCTATAAGGCCCTTTAGTAGAGTATCCACATCATTTGGGGGTTCAATAATGGCTCCCAGTTTGCAGTCATCTGCAAACTTTGTTAGCCAGAGTCCCTTAGTGTTGGCCTGTACTTCAGAGAAGTAGATGCCAAACAAGAGAGGTACCAGGACTGAAACCTGAGGTGCTCCACTTGTCACTTGTCTGGAGCTGGATTTGGAGTCAGCTACTTTTACAGAGTGGGTTCTGTCAGTAAGCCAGTTGTCAACCCATCGAGTGATGTAGGGATTAATGCCCAGCTTAGTAAGTTTATCTATGATTCCAGAGTGGGGGATGGCATCAAAGGCCTTGGTGAGGTCCAGATAGGCTGTGTGGACTGCCTTACCCTCATCCACGGCTCTGGAGACTGATTTGAAGAAGTCAGTAAGGTTCAGAAGACAAGATCGGCCCTTCACAAACCCAAACTGGGTGGGGTCCAGTGTTTTAAGGTTGCCAATGTTTTTGTTTATAAGTTCCATGATAATACATTCCATGGCCTTGCAGATCAAGCTCGTCAGACTGATGGGGCGGTAGTTTCCGGGATCCAAGATGGATCCCCCCTTGTGGAGTGGGATAATTGTAGCTGTGCGCCACTCAGTGGGCATGAAACCTGAAGTGAGGGTATGATTCAACATGACACTTAGGTGAGGTGCCAGTTCATTTTGTAGTTCATGTAGTACACAGCCTGGGAGGTCATCTGGTCCCATGGATGCTGTATTCTTAGCTTTGGAGAGTGATTTTTTTTACCTGCGTGGCCATTATTACCAGAATTGGCAATCTTCCAGCACTGAGATGGGTCCTTTAGGTGGTGAGAGGAGGGTGAAGTTGGCACTGAATATATCTGCCAGGATATTGGCAATATCCTTGGGATCAGTATATTTAATGCCATTCTGTTGTAGCTCAGAGCAGATCTGAGCATTGCCATTTAGATTCTTGACATAGTTATAGAAGGCCTTGTGGTTGTCTTTGGAATCTTTGGCAATTTTATTTTTGTAGCTATCTTTGGAGGATTTTATGAGGCTGGTAAGGGAGTTTTTTTCATCCTGGGATTTTCCTCTTTTCTGCAACAGTTTTTTCCTTTTGTTGTAAAGTTTTTTTATGGCAGGGGACCACCAGATTGGCTTCCTTATTTTGGAGGAAAGCATCTTGGTTCTATTTATTTCTATTCTAAATGTATCTGTATTTTTTATTTGTGGAGCTTTTTTCCCCGGGCCTTTGCTGAAAAAGGGCCTTTTCGATTCAGTGAGACACCCCCGGTTAACAAATGTAAAATAAATAAAATAAATAAATAAATTTGGGATGGCACGATTCATGCATGAGTGGATGTGCTCGTACAGTGCCTTAGTGTAGGACTCAGCAGTCGAACTTTCAGTTCCCATCTGCATGGGTGTCATGAAGTTTGTAACTTCTGACTTGAGCAGCATGAAGTTGGCTTTGGAGAAGTTTTTTATGGAGGTTTCTTTACTGGGGGGTGGGGGTGGGATGTGGATGTTAAGGGTGATTAGCTTATGGTCTGACCTGACCAACGATGGGGTAACCATAGGTGTGGAGCATCGATTTCCCATGTTGGTAATGATCAGGTCTAGGATATTGGAGCCCCTGGTGAAACTATGGATTAGTTGATCCAGGGCATTGGAATTTATGAATTCCAAGAACTGTTGGGCAAAGGTGTTGGTGCACGAGTAGTTTTCCCAGTTAATGGCAGGGTAGTTAAAATCACCCAGTATTAGGGTGTTTGGTTGTATATTAATATTTTCCCAGTATGTTTAGAAAGGTGTAGTGAGACTCTTGGGGCATGGTGGGGGATCTGTAGCAAGCTACAATTTGGATTGCAGTCTTACCTAGTGTTAGTTGCACCTGGAGAATTTCAGATGCATTTTGTTGGGCAACTAACCTGGTGGTGTGAATATCCTTGGTGAATATGGACACTCCTCCACCTTTAGTGTTTTGATCCTGGTTTGGTAGCCAAAAAGTGTTTTAAGAGTTGTAGCCTGGTATTGCTGGAGTGCTCTCTGGAGCCTTGAACCAGGTCTCAGTTACTGCACAGATATAGATGTTCTCCATTTTTAGGAGTGCCTCGAGATAGTGCATTTTGAGGTTCAGACTTCTAGCATTGAGTAGCATTACCTTCAGATTTTGCATGCTTGTACCTGTTATGGTGGTGGCTTTGTCCTTTGAACTTTGCCTAAAAAAAGGCACTATAGGGGTAGCAAGAGCCTTAGCCAGTAACCTGAATCCCAGGGGAGACAGGTGCAGATCATCTCGGGCAAAGCATCGTGGTTTGTCGATCAAGTCATCCCAGGCAGACAGATACTGGATCCCCTTTGAATTACACCAGAAGCTTGGCCAATTGTTGAAGTCAATCATTTTCCCTTATATTGTGGTATCATTCTGGGTGAAGGTAGGATGCTACTCAGGGCTAGGGTCATAACTGCCTGGGCCACGTGATCTGAAAGCTCTTCCATGTCTGTTTACATGTAGTCCAGGGAGGTACATCTCAAGTCATTCACTCCAACATGGACAATGATAGAGTCATATTTGTACTTGTTGTGGAGTGACTTGAGTGCATGAGTTATGTGGCGGATCCTGGCACCCGACAGGCAGCTCAATGTAATTTTCTCCTTGTCCAGCCTGGTGAGTGGGACATCAGTGTGCCTGACTATAGAGTCACCTATGACTAAAGTGTTAGGTATGTTGTCTTGCCTTAGGGGCTGTTGCTGGGTGGCACACTGGTGTGGTGAGCTATGTGACACTTTGGTTGTGAGTGGTGTTTGTTTGCATTTCAGCTTCAGAGGTCCTTGTTGCTTGGGCAGGTTACAGTTAAGGGCCTCCGAAATATTTCATATGCCCTGCTAATTATCCCCTTTTTAACAGTTTCTGTTCTAAAGTCAACTACAAACTTTACCACAGCAGGCCTTTCACTGAGGATTCCCAGCCCTTTCTTTCTCTGCCCATACTCTGATATCAATCCCTGAAGGTGAAGGCAGTCTCTAGCCTGCAGTCCAAACAACTTCTTGGAACCTTCCCATTGTATTACCTTACCCTGTCTAGTTATTTGTCTCAATTACCTTGGTTAATTTGCCATTTTCCAGTAAATTCCAGCCACTCTTGCCTATTCTGTGTTCCTCTAATTGCAGTCATCCCTATCAGCAAAGTCTTCTTTCTCCATTCTCATGTTGGTTTAGTTGTTAGAATACTTTGTGTTACTTTACGAATAGAATATTCTGTATGTCTGTTGTTATTCTCCTTCAGAATCTGCATCCAGATTCCCACCCTTTCCTTATTTCTTAAAGTTCTTCCAGCTTCATCACCATCTCTTTCTACTTTGAATTATCGTTTTCTTCCTGTGTTGTGTATATAAGCCTTAAATGTGAAGCTCTGAAAGATTCCTTCAAATCAGGTAATCCTAAACCACCTTGTTCTATTGAAAGATCAATTTCTCCCACTTGCCCCTTGCCCCTTCCAGATAAATCTTTCACCTTTTTATTAGTCTATACAACTTCTTCGATGATACATGGAGGCTGTGTGCTGATCAAATAATTGGCCTTAATTTTGTTGCTGCAGTTTTGGCTTTTCTGGACTAATGTGTATTTGGGTTAATCAAGCTGGGACTACCATTCATGTGAAACAAAAATAAATTAAAGTAACGAATATATATATATTTTTTTTTATACTGGCAGGGTAAAAATCATATAATGTAGGTAGGCAATGGGTATGGGGGCTGTCTGAGGATGAAATGATTGGCTCTACTATTTGGATTAAGCATGCTGGAATGCAACCTATAACTACTGATCTGTGAAGCAAAAATATATTAATGTAACCATTATTTTTTGACAGGATGTATGTGAAAGTAACTGAGCTTTGTCACAGTAGTGAAGTGATTAATGTTGCTATGTCACATTGCTTAATTCGCAGAGTTTTTGTCTGTTTCTCCTTCTGTGTGCAGTCTATGTATCCTTCCTGTCACTGTGTGGATTGTACTAAGGTGCTCTGGTTTTCTCCAATTTGCTTATAAGTAAGTGTGCGTGTGTGTGTGTGTGTGTATGTGTGCGTGCATGCGCAATGTGTGCATGTGTGATGTATATGCATGTGTGTGTGTGTGTGTGTGTGTGTGTGTGTGTGTGTGTGTGTGTGTGTGTGTGTGTGTGTGTGTGTGTGTGTGTGTTGTGGGCGCACACACAACTCTTCCTGATGACAATACAAATAATCAAGATTAATTATCTTTCAGGATGGCATAATGGTACAATGGGTAATGTTGCCACCTCTCAGCAAGAGCTTGTCCGGTTTGGTTCTCACCTGGGATGTATTCTTTGTAGAGTCTGTATGTCCTCAATGTTCTTGTATGGATTTTTTCTGGATGCTCTGCTTTCTATAACATTTAAAAACATGCAACAACATAGATTGGGGACTATAAATTGCCCATAGATATGAATATATGGATGTGTAATAAGAAAGAAAGACCTGGCAACATACTTCTGATTTCTTCTTTGCCTTGTAAACTCTGCAGATAGTGGTGGTTGTCCTTAGCATCACTCTAGGAGTCAGATTTGCCTAAAAAGAGAGTGTTTGAGCAAATTATATTTCAAAAATAAAATAAAAATACATCACAGAGCATCTGCACTCTGTGTTTCTTGGGACTTGGCAACACCCACACCACCAGATGTGTAAGTGGATTTTGACACAGACTTAGAAAGGTGACTCAACCTCTTCACTAGGTCTCAGTCTCAAACTAGTCATGCCCAGGTTTATACTCAGAAGGGTGTGTTACAAGGTATGTGGGAGCTGGAGACAGTGTGACCATTTTTTCCTTAATATTTCTCACTGTCAGAACTCGAGGTTTGCACAGAAAGTTACTATAGCTTATCTAGAGGTAGTGCACCATGTTGGAAAAACATAGATGTATACAGATGGCAATCCTTTGGTGGTAGAGATTACTAGGTATGGTGTTTATATGAATAATAGCAACAGTGTAAAACGTATGAGTGTAGTCACTTGTTTTTTCACTTTCATCTTGATCTGGCACCAAAGTAGTTCATAGAAGGTAACTATTTTGGGGAGGTTAGGAAGGCAAACACTGTTTCTAGATATGACTTGCGTATCATAAACATTTGTCTTTTTATTTTATTGTGAAATATAATTTTAACCGTAAACATTCCACACAATTTATTTTTTCCCTTGGTCAAGCTTTTTATTCAGGCCTTCATTGGATTAAAAGATAAAAAATCATCTCTCAAATGCATGTTAGAGAATCTAGAACCCCAAAATTTCTGGTGGCCTACCAGCTACCCAGACCTCTGGCTTAATCAGTTTATTTCAGTGAAGCATTGCCCAGGTAGTGCACTGAAAGAACCAAAGAAAAAGCTGAAGACTAAGACAAGCTATGGAAATACAGGTTGATATCTGTTAGAAAAATATGTATTTGAACATGTATAAAGTGCTAGTTTAAAAGCAAATAGTATATAATGCATTTTATTCTATTTACAATATGGCAATAAGAATGATTTTACATGCAATTGCTTGAAGCTTTGGAGCTGCAGTATATTTGAACTCTGACCCTGGCAGTAGCCAGCTCAGCAAGCTTATGTTTTTCACTAATGATTATCTGCTGGGTCAGGAAATTAAATGTATAAAGCATTGAAAATTCTTCTTCCTTCCTCTGAGATAATTGGCCTTGTGAATGTTATCAAAGATAAGACACAGCTGCTAAAGTAAAGTTGCAAGAAGAACAAAGAAGTATATTACAAGACTGAACCAACTATTGTATTCGAGCAGGCCTGAAACCTTGAAGGAGTAACATTTTACAGAAGGACATTATAACTAACCAGGTGCTTTGCAAGGCTGTATTATTCCCATGGGAAAACTTTTAAAATGTATAACATCAGCTTTTTCTTATGAATAGAATATTGTAGACCATAGTGATGTAGGTGCCCTGTGACTAACCACGTCAGTAAGGTGGGCACAGCTTGAATGTAAGACTATATAAAATTGTGTATTTCCTGCATCATGTCAGACAAAACTCTTTACTTGTATGGTTTTTTGCCTCCTGGTGTACACTAGTGAACTTTTGCATCTGAGTCTCCTGTGTTGTTATCATTTGTTTTTATTTAACAGTTTGGTCCTCCTTGAACCGGAATTCCCTTGGTAAGCTGCAGATCAGAGTGTATCGGTGGTCGAATACTGCGCAGGAGAAGTTACCGAAACAGTTCTTCTTGAAACACAAAGACCTCCGACTGAATTGTCGTTTTGAGAGGCTGGACACTTTCTGATCTGCGGCCGAAGAGCGGTCTCGAACTGGTCGACCCAGGAGGCTCAGGTAGGAAGATTTTTGCCTTTTTTCTGTTTTAGATCAGGGACTAGGTTACAGTAAATGTCATTGTCAGAGATTTGTTATACAGATCAGGGACAAAAGAAAATTACTGTATATTTTGTCAGAGATCAGGGAAACAGAATAAGGTAGGCAGTTATTCTAGATAAACTGTGTAAGGAACTGAAATACCACGTGGTGAAAAGGGTTACGTAACATTTTCTTTTAGAATGGGAAATCAGTGCACTAAAAAATCGCGAGATCCGCCCCTAACTGATGACGCAAAATATATGCAATTACAACGGACTGATATTGTAAGGTATTATACAAAATGGGTTAATAAATACGGATTTGACGGTAAATTAAACAAGATTTCATTAGTTAAACTTTTAAAACAGCTTAAATCTGACGCAGAAGGTCAGGCAAAAAAACAACAGTGATTAGGTATTCCTCAGGCACACAGGTGGATTGAGGAAGTAAACCGAAGGGAACAGAAAACTAAAAATGCAAAAACATTACTTTTAGACAAAGAGGATAATAATACAGTAATAGCGACGGCCCCTCCCCCTCCGCCCCCTCCAATGCCTTTTTCAAGATATAAAGCAGGAGGACAAGCTGGTCCACCTCCACATTATCCTGAAGTTACAAGAGCACTAAAACCATTTGTTAGAGATCCTATTGAAACTAGGTCCCGGACACGTAAAACACTTGGGGACACAGACTTATATCAAATAGGGAGAAACACACTAGAAGAGAGTGAGGAAGAAATCTGTCCACTAATCGAGGTACCAAATCCTCAGGCAGGACAGGAAGGGCAGGACCCAACTCTTCTAGTATATAGACCATGGACACTGGAAGATATTCGGAAAGCTACAGAGGGAATCCCTCATCCAAAAGTTAATTACACAAAGTTTTTACAAGATTTGCAAGGTATGAGATTAAGTTACCACTTGAATGGGGAAGAAGTAGAAAAGGTAGTTAGACAGATTGTGGGTCCAGACTGGCACATGATTTGTGGCACCTGGAATCCTCATAATGCAGAGCTTAAACCACTCCCACATAGTGACGCAGAATTAGACAACAGAGTGAAAGGTCTTACAGACCGAATTTCTGAAAAATGGAAACCTAGAGCAGATTGGACTTGCATTAACCAATGCATACAACAAGAGAATGAAACTGTAGATGGGTACTATGGTAGATTATTGGAATGTTTCAATAACCATAGTGGTATGGCTATTCCTGAAAATCAGATACATGATACCTCGTATGAACAGCAACTGAAAGATGCGTTTTTGAAAGGTTGCATTGCACCTATCAGTAGCTTTATTACAAAGCATATGATAGATCATCGAACAAGTAGGCTACAAGCCTTACTTGAATATGCCAGACATGCTGAAAGACACTTTAATAGTAAAAAGAAAAAGAAGACACAGGTCTTCACAGCTGAAGACGGAGCAGAGGTCTTTGTAGTACAGTCAGGTAAAAGGGCTAAGAAAAATACCCAGGGAAATAGACAATCTGACAAAAGGTCAGAAGATTTTGAAGAGAGAAAAAAGAAAGGTGAGTGCTTTAAGTGCGGTAAGAAAGGACATTTAGCAAGGGATTGCAGGCTAAATAAAAAGGTGACTACAGAAAATAAAGGTGATGAGGACTGACTATATGATAGTGATGAAAATCAGAAATCATCAGGGAAGGAAAACAAACAAAGGGCAAACATAAATGTAGTGGAAGGAACAGAGGAAGTGCAAGCAGATGTAGAGGATGAAGAAAGTGAAATTTTAGATTTGGCATTACTGAGCTTGGAGCTCTATTTGGCAGACACAAAACCGGAAGTTACAATTCTGGTGGAAGGAAGGGAAGTGAAATTCTTGTGTGACTCAGGAGCGTCACGAACTTTGATACACCATTCAAAGTTACCAGAATATTCTGAATCACCTGACTATATATTAGTGAAAGCAGCAAATGGACAGCTATATAGGGAGCCATGGACAGCTATATAGGGAGCCACTCTCCCATGATATAGCAATAACTGACCCTGTTTCAGGTATGACTCAGAAAAGTAAAATTGTAGTTTCTGCAAAATGTCCAGTAAACTTACTGGGAAGAGATCTTATGCAGATATTTGGCATAGCGGTAGTTCCCACTATGCAGGGTATGGAAGCACAAAGACAAATGGATACTTTTGTGGTGCGACCGGAGGGTGAAACTTTTTACTGGTACAGCCAGGACCTAGTTACGACTGGTCCAGGGGCAGTAACCGAAGAACTGATGAATGTAGCCATCAGTAAGGCCCCTTCCCTTGACACTGACCAACAGCATTTGTTACATTGTACTCTATACTACTGTAGCATGCCAGGACCTGATAAAGAATATGAGCAAGAGTTGTTCAAAAATCCTGCTAACAGATTAGTATTACGAACCTTGTATTGGGATACTGAGGGAAACAGTGTGGTAAGCTGTTCATTACCTCAGGAATTCATGACACTGTACAAATCTAATAGACTACCACATGTCAGCTTGACAAAGAATAAGGATGTGAGATGGGCAGACTTAGGAGAAAAAGTAACAAGATGGGAAAAACAAACTGATTTAGAATTATCAGAACAGGGAATACAAAAACAGAAATTGAATTGGCTAGCACAGACACATCCAGCTGTACACTTACACACTAGTGAAGACAGCTGATTAGCATTCTTATTAGAAGAAGAAGAAAAAGCCTTGTGTGATATACCAGATATTCTTTGGTCAACAGGTAAATCAGATGTAGGACTTATTCAAACAGCAGGACCAGTATCTATTACACCACAATCAGCATTTAGACCACAGAAAAGACAATACCCCTTGAGGAAAGATGCAGAGCAAGGAATCAAGCCTATAATAGCAGCATTACTCAAGGAAGGAGTACTGGTAGAATCTCTTGATTCACCATGTAACACCCCTCTATTTCCTGTTAAAAAAGCAAACGGGGAATGGCGGATGGTACAGGATTTACAAGCTGTAAACAATGCAATAATACCCAGAGCACCTACGGTGCCAGACCCACACACCTTGTTGAATGATTTGAAACCACAACAAAAATATTTTACTGTGGTAGATATAAGCAATGCTTTCTTTTCAATACCTATACATCCTGATAGCCAGTATTGGTTTGCATTTACATTTCAGGGTAAAAGATATACCTATACTCAGCTACCGCAGGGATATTGTGAAAGTCCAATGATATTTGCACAAGAAATGGCAAGCAACCTGGCAGGGTTTACTCCATCAGGAGGTAGTCAGATTCTACTTTATGTAGATGACATCTTGCTAGCAGCCCCTACCCAGCATCAATGCAGGGAAAATACAATAGCATTATTGAAATTTTTAGCAGCACAAGGACACAAAGTGAACAAAAGTAAGTTACAACTTTGGAGAAAACAGGTTAGATACCTAGGATATGTAATATCCGATGAAGGTAGAATATTAGACGAAGACAGAAAAACAGCGATTTTACAGGCACCCAAACCAGCAACCAAGAAGGAAATGATGTCCTTCTTGGGAACGACTAATTTTTGTCGAAGCTGGATATCAAACTATGCTTTAGAATCTGCTCCACTGGCTGATTTAATATATAAAACACCAATGGCAGCACAAGATGTATTACAATGGACACCTGAAGCAGAAACAGCTTTCTGCAGACTAAAACAATCGATAGCTTCATCACTAGTTTTAGGACTTCCAAATTACCACAAAAGATTTTTTCTGACCGTAGATTGTAAACAGGGATACATGACGTCAGTTTTGATGCAACAGCATGGGGATAAGCAATGTCCCATAGCTTACTATTCATCACAGTTAGATCCAGTGGCACGATCATTACCTCACTGTGTGCAAGCAGTAGTCGCAGCTGCAATGGCAGTACAGGCTTCAGCCTCAGTGGTGTTGTTCCACCCTCTCACATTGAGAGTGCCTCATGCAGTCGCGATAATTTTACTGCAAGAGAAAATAGCATATCTATCTCCTGCTAGACATCTTTCATGTATGACCATACTGCTGAGCCAACCTCATATGGTAATTGAATGTTGTACAACATTAAATCCATCAGCGTTACTTCCAACTCCTGTGGATGGCACACCGCACAGTTGCCTGCAGGAAATTGAGCAAATAACTTTGCCCAGACAAGACCTCACTGATATGCCCTTGGATGATGCCGAGGTGAGATTTTATGTGGACGGTTCATGCAGAAAGGGTCCTACAGGGAAAATCTAGTAGGGTATGCAGTAGTCACAGATACAGAGATTTTAGAAGCCCAACCCTTACAGCATAACCTGTCTGCTCAAGCAGCAGAACTGATAGCCTTAACACGGGCTTGTACTCTAGCGAAAGATAAATGTGTGAACATATATACTGACAGTCAGTATGCTTTCTCTACAGTGCATGTTTTTGCACAGCAATGGAAAAATAGGGGAATGATAACATCTACTGGCAAACCGATTAATCATGCGCAATTTATTTTGAACTTGTTAGATTCCATTCAGTTACCTACTAAAGTAGCTATTTGTAAATGTTTAGCTCATACAAAACAACAGGATGCAATTTCAAAAGGAAATGCAAAAGCTGATGCAGCTGCGAAGCAAGCAGCCTCAGACTCAGAAACTTTACTTTTAACCGAGGAATTACAACCCTCAGAGATTTTAGATTTAGAAATGTTAAAAACGATGCAGACATTAACTACAAAAGCTAAGAAACAAAAATGGGAGAAACAAGGTGCAATCCTCGAAAATGGACTGTATATCTCCAAAGAGAAAAAAACAATATTGCCGTCTAATTTATTTAGATATGCAGCTTTGTTGAGCCATAGGCAGTGCTATGTCTCATCAGGGGGGATGGTACAGTTAGTAAATCGAATATTCCAAACATATGGATTCACAAACTTTACACAAAAATTTTGTGCAGCATGTCATATCTGTAACAAACATCATGCACAAGGAGCATTCAAACCCAAGCAAGGGAGTTTTCCTATACCACCATATCCGTTCCATACTATCTGTATGGATTTCATAGAACTGAACAAATGTGAAGGGAAAAAATACTGTTTAGTAATTATAGACATGTTTTCCAAATGGGTAGAAGCTTTTCCAACTAAAAATCCAGATGCAGCAACAGTGGCAAAGGCCCTAATCAAAGAAATAATTCCTAGATTTGGCATACCGGAAAGAATCTATAGTGACAATGGGACACATTTTGTTAATCAAACGATTCACCAACTTGGGAGATTCTTTGGGATCTTCTTGAAGAATCATTGTACTTACCACTCACAGTCTGCAGGACTGGTGGAAAGGTACAATGGAATTTTAAAAAGCAAGTTGAGGAAGTTAATAAATGAAACACAGAAGAATTGGATTTGCTGTTTGCCTTTGGCACTGCTGAGCATGAGAACAGTTCCAAATGTAAAGGGTTTGACCCCCTTTGAAGTGATATTTGGAAGGGCATATTATGTGCCACAGTGGAAAGCTCTCATGCCTGAAGAACTAGAGGCAGACAGCTCATTAGCTAGCTATATGAAGAAACTGTTAACAAATAAAACTGTTTTGCAGTTGAACTCTTTTTCAGATAAAAGACAGACCAGACCGTTGGAAGCAGTGCTGACCCCAGGGTCCTGGGTGTGGTTGAAGGTCACGAAGAGGAAGAATTGGGTGAGTCCAAAGTGGGAAGGACCGTACCAGGTACTTTTGGCGATGCCTACTGCAGTCAAAGTTGCTAAGAGGTTGTCCTGGGTCCACCTGATGCACTGTAAACCAGTAAAGATTTTTCAGCTTGATAAACATTTTGTGACTGACACACAGCAAAGGCAGGATGGCCAAGAGCGAAATGAGTAAAAATACAGATCAACCCTGAAGATATTGTTTAATCATCTTGCTAACTATGCATTTATTGACTATGATTGTGATGACTTTCCTTTTGTTGTGGTTCTTCCTACATATAACCACACAAGTGAAAGTGGAGAAACATGATGAACTGTCTGTAGACTGGCATCCAAACTTTAACACATACCTAGCTATGAAGCGTGTATATGTAGAGACTATGAACATTTCAAATTGCTGGGTTTGTACTGCCATACCAACAGCATATGGAGGACTGTTGATGTCCGCTGTCCCCTTGGGGATAAATGAGACTTGGGAAAATTTACTTTTTGATACAGGTTCTGTAAGATCACAGGACAAAATTGCATTGTATTTGCCTATTACACAGAGGGGAATTGTATGTTTCTATAAGAATGATACACTCCAAGTGGGTTGGAGTAACTGTAACATAACTATATCTTATAAATGCTATATTAAAGCTAAAGATAAAGGCACTGTTTGTAACACAAATTATGATTCATATTTGAGCTTAATGACAACAACATTAAGTGATGTGCAGAGAAATCCTGTCTTGCATAAACAATTGTCTGTTATAGACAAGAAAATGTTTCATTCAGAATTAACCCACATCAGTACTAAAGTAGAAAACTGTTATTTTGTTTGTGGGAAAAAAGCATACAAATGGCTACCTGAGAATTGGTCCGGCAGTTGTTTTTTGGGTTATCTGGTTCCGGCTATAAGGCATACTGCAGAATTACCTCTAGGTAAGATACGAAATGTAAGAGATGTAGCCCGAAAACCTGAAGATCCAATCGGAAAACCTGTAAATCCAATGAGAAAAATCGAAGCTGGTTGGAAGAACCATCATTCCGTGAAAGATAAAGAAAAATTGACTCATATGGACTTGAGTGACAGTGTTATATCCTGGGCTGGAATATTTCCAGCATATGGAGCAGTCAAATCGATCTGGGAGTTGAGAAAACTGTCGAAGCTTCTCGAAGTAATAAGTAACGCAACTTTTTCTGCTCTCGAACTAGTGACTGATGAACTGAATGCAATGAGAACTGTTGTGCTACAAAATCGAATGGCTCTTGACTTCACCCTAGCGGCGAGAGGTGGTACGTGTGCGCTTATCAAAGAAGAATGCTGTGCATTCATACCAGACAATCGACACGAGATTAATGACCACCTAGAGGTAATACAGCATGTATCGGCCATGACTGAACCAGGCCCAAACCCACTGACAAACTTTTTCCAGAGTCTGTTTGGTGGGTTTTTATCCTAATGAATATTTTGATTGCTATTTGTGTTGGTCTGCTCCTATTAGGAGCACGTGTCTGTTGTGGGATCCCCTGTATGAAAAGATTAGTCAAAGATTTTGTTGATATATCTGTAACTGAAACTTTGTACCAAGACATTGAATTGGAACTATTGATTCCAGATGAAACTTTTTCCGAAATATAAACTAAATGACTTGCCTAGTTGAAAGTCCTTAAAGGAGAAGGCTAGGGGATGATATAACATTGTTTATGTTTCTGAATAGAATAAAAAGTATTAAAAGGGAGGAAAATGTTAGAAAAATATGTATTTGAACATGTATAAAGTGCTAGTTTAAAAGCAAATAGTATATAATGCATTTTATTCTATTTACAATATGGCAATAAGAATGATTTTACATGTAATTGCTTGAAGCTTTGGAGCTGCAGTGTATTTGAACTCTGACCCTGGCAGTAGCCAGCTCAGCAAGCTTATGTTTTTCACTAATGATTATCTGCTGGGTCAGGAAATTAAATGTATAAAGCATTGAAAATTCTTCTTCCTTCCTCTGAGATAATTGGCCTTGTGAATGTTATCAAAGATAAGACACAGCTGCTAAAGTAAAGTTGCAAGAAGAACAAAGAAGTATATTACAAGACTGAACCAACTATTGTATTTGAGCAGGCCTGAAACCTTGAAGGAGTAACATTTTACAGAAAGACATTATAACTAACCAGGTGCTTTGCAAGGCTGTATTATTCCCATGGGAAAACTTTTAAAATGTATAACATCAGCTTTTTCTTATGAATAGAATATTGTAGACCATAGTGATGTAGGTGCCCTGTGACTAACCACGTCAGTAAGGTGGGCACAGCTTGAATGTAAGACTATATAAAATTGTGTATTTCCTGCATCATGTCAGACAAAACTCTGTACTTGTAGGTTTTTTTTGCCTCCTGGTGTACACTAGTAAACTTTTGCATCTGAGCCTCCTGTGTTGTTATCATTTGTTTTTATTTAACAATATCATCCAGATGGTGTGGGCAGATGGTGGGTTAGGGGGTAAGTGAAATAAGAAATTACTTTTGTCTAAAGTGAATACCCAGTGTTACAAATTATGCTTATGCCTTTAATGTCTGTATGAAATTTGCTTTCTTTAATTCAGTGATCATAGCTTCATATCTGTATTTCTAAATATATAGAACATGAAAAGAAAATGAAGGATGAGTGTACCAAGATGAGAAACTGTCTAGTACTGGATAACTGCTGACATCTGTTCTTAGACAGTGGTAGCTCCCCCATCCATAGTTGTTCTGGATCCACCACTACACTGCAACATGTTTTTGGCATTCTAAAATTAAGGATTTGTGGTGCTCAACAAGGGTGCATAGAATGCAATATAACATGAATGTTAGGAATGAAAAAAAGGAACAGGACATGTGAAACATGGTAATGTACACTAGATAAGGGCGTGTCAGTGTATATACACTCTAAAGACAAGTCAGTAACATAACATTAAGCACATATGTACATAGCACAGTATGTATTGCTGGTTACACCTCCTGTGTGAGTATATTTATATCATCACACATTACAGTATACTATGTGACTGTCACACAAGGTTACATATCAGTGGAGATGATTGGTAATGATATAAACATCCTGACATGATCATTGGAGAGGACATTTAGTGAGGACAGTATATACAATAGGGGTATGTGCATATTGTGAAGGTGTGCAAAATGAGTTTCTTGAATATGACTAAAATGCCAGCATAGCTCTCAACCAATCAGGGATACATATCAACAGACTCATGGACAACATTAGACAGAAGCAGGCACAATCATGGAGAATTTTAAAATAATACCATAATTGATCTGTGACACAAATAAAATACATGATTGTGGGTTCTAATATATGTTCTGCATGAGCACACTTGTACAACTGTAATGATTTGTCATTAATCTATAAGGGGAAGTCAACATACCTTCTTCAAAAATGATCACTTTTTGGAGGTGTTAAAGGGGGACAGTTTTACATCTGTAGTTTAACTCAGGGGCAATCCTGGCTAGATTAGAAGTTTGCTTGACACATAAGCCACAATCCACACCTTCAGGAATGTAACCCATGACATCAAAGTTCTCAATGATCTGTGTATTTACTGGGTGCATCACAGAAAGATGTAACAGACATGCATCTTCTAGAACACCTTGAAGGGAAATCTGCACTGTCAACTCCTAATGGGCATGCATCACAAGAAATACACGTATGGACGGCAACATGTGTGAGGGATCACTGTGGCAGAAGTGATGCATTTGATTAAAGCATCCCTGGATACAAAGGTATTGGCCATATGGATAACAACACTTAAAATCATCAACACACTAGTATGAGTGGATTCTCTACACACAACTGTGTATTGTATGCATCTGACACATGTAATAGCAATGGATATTGTCTACAGCATATGTGTGAATTCAGAACTGATCCATTATAATTAATGTTACAGCACTATGTGAGAGTCATAACAATGCATCAGTTATGCCCATGTGCACAGAAACTCCAGCACTAAAAGGTCTAGTTTCAATGACTGAGGAAGATGTCACCATGATATTGTTAATATACCAAATAATACATAGAGCACACTTTCTATCAGCAGATGTCAAACCCAAGATGTGCCATATGATTACTGTCACCATGGCATTGCCATGGAAAATGTTATACTACCATGAAATCCTGACATGCATGCATATGTGTTCATGCAAACTATCAAGTGCTAATACTGATATGATGTACGGGCACGTCCATGACGCTGTACAGTCACACTATAGCTGTGTGTATGATACAGTTGAGCTTCATAGGTTTATAGGTGCATAGGAGAGTACTAGGCTAAAGACCCAAGATCTCATAAAAGCCTAGTCGTATGTAACATGACTTACATAATTTTCAATAGCTATGTGAACAATGCTCACTCAGAGATGTGCCTATGCTATGTTATTTATACAAACTGTCTCTATCCATGAGGGACATGGGCACAACACCAGGAGTACAATCATGATTAATCATCCATTAATCTATGTTGCACTTGAAGAGGGTCAGGAAAGGCCTTTGCTTTATGTGAATGGTAAGCATGTTCCAGAATAGTGTCTGAGAGATGTATTTATGTCTTCAACATGATTTATTATGTCAAAGGCTAGGTTACCATCCCTGGAATGAGTGACCCTGTGCAGTTTGTGTTAATGTGTCACATTGCTATCAAGGGCAGATTGTAGGGTGCCCTGTAGGCCAGACACAGATGACCCCTTAGTAGTCTGATGTAGATATAATGCAGTGACAGGGATTTACGTCTTTCTTCATATCACTTCTTATTACCATTGTACAAAAACACTGGTGTTGGTCCAACTGTTGCAGATGTGTGTTGAGGCACATGAAAAAGGGTGAATTGTACTCAGTGTGATGAGGGCTGAGTACAATGGCATTATAATGCCCTTTTCTATGGATTGCCTGCCCCTACTTATGAGATGTTCCATAGACAGAGGATTTGTCACCATTGTAGACACATGGTGGTCAACCTTCTGATTACTATGTAACTGAGTACCCAGATTACATACCACTGGGTGTACTCATTGGGGGTATGCTGTCTATATTGTAATTAGCTTGGGTATTTGCTTTTCTAAAGGAAATAATTATGCTTTTATGTTAACATGGTGTTTTTCCTTGGCTCTGGCATAAATCATTTTTGTCCATTAATAGTTTCTACAGTATATCAGTAGTGTTTGTGGATTCAATGATTGTTCATATTTTGCAGTAATCTACAACGGTGGCAAAGCAAAGGCTTTCTTAGTTAGTCTTGACTTTTGGGAAGTAAATATCGACCAGGAAAGGGTGTAATACAGAACCCTGTAGTACAGTCCTGATTTGCTGGCCTCTTGCTAGTTCTGAATCCACACCCTTTGACAGTGCATGTCATATCAGTGATCCATTTGGCTATCCACCAGCTGACATATGTGTTTATAGTCAGTTGAGACAGTTTATCTGAAATACCTGAGTGCAGCTTTGTGTCAAATGCCTTGGCCAGGTCTAGTTAGGGGGCATACACAGTCTTTCTCACATCAATGGCCTTCTTGAAGAAGTCAAACAGTTTTAACAGACACAATGTATCCTTAATGAATCAAAAATGTATTATATACACAGCTGGGAAATTACCTGTGTCCTTTTTGATAAGCTCCATGGTGATTCCTTTGATAGCCTTACAGCTGAGGTATGTCAGACTTATGGCTCTGTAATTCACTTGAGCAGGTGATGGTCCCCCCTTGTTCAGATGTATGATTGTTGCTGTACACCCTTCTGCCAGAAAATAGCTTGTCAGGAGGCCGTGGTTAAGTAGGGATCCAACTGTGTCTGCTGGGACAGGTTACAGGTTATTGAAAAGGCTACTCGAGATGTTGTCAGGGCTCATTGATGCTGTGTCATTAGCCTTAAACAGTGCACAAATGACCTGCTCTCTTGAGAAAAATGCTGAGTAATGTTGGCACATATACTGTGGGAGATGTTCAGTGTGGACAGGGTTTGAAGCTTGATCCATACCTGTTTATAAGTGTCACTGTGATGGTTGAATGACAACTGGTTAAAATGTTTGCAGGCTTCACTACAAAAAGCATGCCTTAGTAAGAAAACAACATACATAGCATCATCCCATCACAACAGTTTTCAGGAGGCATATTACTACAGCTGTTATATAAGGAACATGTAATCAAATGGCAGCAGTGACCATCAATACATTACCTCAAGTCACAGATTGGAATACACTGTTGTAGGAATGCCATACATCCACATTACAACATAGCACATGTGGGTGACATCAATATTGAAATGTGCAGTCTTCATAGGGTCATAGGACATTACTAGGCTAATGGCCAGCATCACATAGAATTTTGGCAGTTGTAGTGCCATTTAAACACCAATTTCTATATCTATATGATGGAAGATAGTAAGGGTATTGTGCTATGTGTGTATGTGTTTGATTGTATTACATACTGACTCTGTCCATACATGATTGGTGCACCACCCCATGACAGAATTAGCAATCACGCATCCAGTGGTCTGGAGCTGGCTTGCAGAGGGTCATGGAAGGACTCTTCTTCGTGATGTGTGTATGTATCTTTGAGATGACGATATCCTCCACTCTTCTGCAGAAAGGATGTTATGTGCACAGAGTGAAAAAGGTAATGTTGGATTCTTGGGGCTATATTAAAGGTTAATCAGAGTGGGGGTTGAATGAAAAGAGATTCCAAAGAGTATACAATGACCATAATACACCACCAAGCACCCACACAGCAGTTGACTGAAGTCAGATTTGAACATCATTAAACCTCTGTAGGTATAAAAGCTGGATTCCATACAATGTAAAATTAGCACAGCTGGATTTCATACAATGTAAAACTAGCACCATCACGTATGTCTGACTAACAGTATCACAGTGAACTTAATAGATGCAGATAGCATCATTGTATGAGAAGACGTTGTCTGGAGGAGTGTCTGACATAGATGGCCTGTTACATTTCAGTGTAAAACAGCCTCCAAAGATGAACATACACTCAAGTTTACCACAGTGAGATTAGAATCTCTACCTAGCTATCTACAGAACACAATACTTAACACAAGCAGTACAACACAAGTCTGACTTTCATAATGTCAAACACTTTATAGCAGATGACATAATAAGTGTCTGGTGAGAAGAAGATGGAATGTGAGCTAAATGAACACACACACACACACACACACACACACACACACACACACACACACACACACACACACACACACACACACACACACACAAGTTGATTGCATTGAGACCAGAACCCTACCTACTTATCTACAGAACACAGTACTTCACACAAGCAGGGCAACACCCATCTGACTTTCATAGTGTCAGACAATACCTTACAGCAAATTGCATCATCATTGTCTGGTGAGAAGAAGATGGTAGTAGGAGTGTCTCACATACTGTTCTAAAATAGTCTCCAGAATGTGAACTAACTAAACACACACCAAGTGCAGTGAGACTAGAACACTTACCTAGTTATTTGCAGTGAGACTAGAACACTTACCTAGTTATTTACAGAACTAACTGAACACACACATCAGATGACTGCAGTGAGACTAGAACCCCTACATAGATATATACAGAACTTAACACTTAACACAAGATGCACAGCACAAGTCTGACTTTTAAACTGTTGCAGAACACTTTATAGAAGATGCCATGATCTGTGTGTATAGGGAGGCCTGTATAAAATGGTTGTATAGGCATGTATGGCTGTAAAAAGTTTTATTCACCATGAGACTTAATTGCTGACATTAAGATTCAGACTAATGGTCTTCTGACTACACACACACACACGCACACACACACACACACACACACACACACACACACACACACACACACACACAAAACTTGACTGCACTGAGATTAAAAACCCTACATAACTAGTTACACAGGTTCCCCTTCACAAGATCGAATGGATGGAAGATCGAAATTCATAATCTCGAGACCAGAATCTCGAACTTCCATTCACTCGAAATTGTGCATGGGAGCCTTAGGTTTAAAAAAAAAGTTAACTTACCTTATTGCAGGGGGCCAAGTTCCCCTGTACCCTAGCAGTTTAAATGTGGATGTTCTGTGACTGCACTATAGCGGAGGAATGGAAACTCTTCCGTTTTGTGCTTAAGCGTATAGTGTGAAATGGGAGATTTCCCTTTCCTTCACTATAGTGCAATCTCGGAGTAGGTATATTTAAGTAGGGGGATGTAGGGGGCACAGCCCCCCATGTAGGGGATGCATGGGGTGAAGCCCCCCTGCGAAAACATTTGACAGGTGTTTTTTTTTTAATTTTTTTGTCCCTTTCATATGTTCGAGTTTCTCTAAATTTGAGATTCTGGTTTCGAGTTTATGACTTTCAAGTTTAGAGACATTCGATCATATGAAGGGAAACCATTACACAAGCTCAAGAACACAGTACTTAACACAAGAGCCACTGCACAAGTCTGAAGGTAAAGTGTTGTAGAACACTTTATAGCAGGCATCATCGGTGTATATTTGGAAGACATTATTTGAAGGCCTGCATGAAATGGCTGTGTAGGCTTGTATGACTGTAAAAATATTTGTTCTCCATTAGACTTCATTGCTGAGTGTAGGATATAGACTCATACTCTTTTGATTACCCACACACACACACTTACACATAGAGATGCACATAAAATTTGGCTGTTGTGTTAATTAAGCCCCTACCTAACTCTTTTTGCATTAGATGCAAAACAAATTAGTTAATATTTCCATCATCACTGAAGTCTGATTTTTGTTTTCCTTGTCATAGTTAACAAAAAACAACAGGCAGCATACTTAAAAACCAGTAAAAAAAAAAAGGCACTCAAGAAGTAACCATCAGATTTTATTGCAAAGAATATAAAATGTTTAAGCGCTTTCATTTAAATAAATGTTGAACTTTATCAGAAACATATAAAGTGCATAAAAAAACCCTTATATAACCTTTGCTTAAATATAGCGCCTAAAAGGCTCTTCGATTTCTTAAAGTGGTACTCATAAAGATTAAAAGCTGCCAGCTAAACCAAATAATGAAAATACAGATAGTAAAACTATTAATACTTAAACTATCTAAAAATGTATATCATAAACATAATACATGGAAGAAAAATATTACATTTCATGAAAATAATGCAAAATGATCTCACTTTTAAAACAGGTTTTAAAGAGATCAAATCATTAATGTGTTGGGGACTGGTGGAATTTAACAAAATCTGCCAATAAAATTCACTTCATTCAAGCAAGTTTTCCCAGTCCTCACTCACTGTTTCTGCTCAACTTGCTCCAAGATGGAAAAATAATTTTTTTTTAAATCTTGGCATTGCAAACTGTGCTTGTACAAAGCATTAGTGTGGATGGCCCTTCAAATAGCATAGACATGCTGGTACATACGTACCTCAAAGGGCCTACAGTCTTGCCCACATAAAAGGATGGGCAAGATGTACATAAGGCAATGTACACTTTGCCCTTTGAATTGCAATTGCACTGATCCTCGATTAAAATAAGTTCTGGAAAACCATGAATTTGTATACTGGAGCCCTCCATCACGTACCTACATTGACTACAGGAACCACACATTTTCATCCCCCATTGGTTCATAAATTCATTGCAATTGTTAACTTGCCATTCAAAATACTCTTCAAGTTCCTATTATTCCTATTAGATGAAACTGGGGAGGTACCCAACCTATCCATAAGCCCCACACAAGGGAATGCAGTGGTCCAATGTTTAGTGATATCAAACCTTAAGCTGTCAATACCCCTACTATATGGTAAAACCAGGGCCCTAGAAAGGTCACTGGATGAAGAAGGGGAGGACTGTGTGACATCATTACCACCAACTGCAACACTATTCTCAGTTGCCAAAATAGGTGTGTATCTAGTATGTCTGAGACCAGTCACATATTGCACAACAGGGTCAAGCATATCCTGAGGATAGCTCCTTTCATGGAACATAAGGTTCATTTTGTGAACCTCCTCCAAAAAAACAGAGTCATCTGAAACCAAATGACTAAGTCAAATGAATTGTCCCTTGACCAAGTTGTGCTTCTGCCAAAGTGGATGGTGGCAATCAAAGTGCAAACACAAATTGGAGTAGGTAGCCTTTCTGAAAATGTTAGACATAAACTGCTGATTAATAGAATCCTTATGTAACAAAATGTCAAAAAATGAATCACTTTGTGATCATACTAAGTAAATTTCAAAACTTCAGTAGTACTATTAAGAAACACCAAAAAGTCAGCCAGTTGTTCATTATTACCACTCCACAAAATAAATATATCATCCAAATACCTTAAATACAATTTCAAAAAGGCATTAAATGATGAATTCAACAATTTGGTGGTCTCCCATGACCACAACACCATGTTTGCAAAGATGGGGGCTGAGGCTACTCCCATGGCTAGCCCCCTATGCTGCTTAAAATGCTCGCCCTCAAAACAGACAAAGTTATTAGTAAGTACAAGGTCCATGCATTGCAAAACCAATGAAATATCACTGTTAGTCAAATTAGTTCCTTTGCACATAGCACAGTGAATTAGTTCCGTGCCCTCCATATGTGGAATAACAGAACATAAATCCTTAATGTCAATAGTGACAAGAATAACTTCTTCTGCACAGGAGTGGTAGATATCACCTTCAAAAATGAATGCAAAGAATCTTTGAGAATGTGGGTTTTGTCAACAAAAAATGTTTTAAGCCTGAAATCCACGTATTTGGCCAAGGGATCAGTTTTAGATCCCCCAGAAGCAACAATAGGTCTTAGTGGTGGGCTGCTGACAGATTTATGTAAATTGGGAATACTATAAGTTTGTGATATACATTTTTAGATTGCTTAAGAATTAATAGTTTTACCATGTGTATTTTCAGTATTTGGTTTAGTTGGCAGCTTTGAATCTTTATGTGTACCACTTTACAAATTGAAGAGCCTTTAGGTGCCATATTTATGCAAAGGTTACATAAGGGTCTTTTTTATGCACTTTATATATTTCTGACGAAGTTCAACATTTATTTGAAAGAAAGCGCCTAGACATTTATATTTTATATATAATGCTACCTGATGCTGAGGGTCCAGGTAGTGCATGGGTTGCAGAGGTAGTACTGCCAGGTTGTATCCCAGATGTGCTGGGTGTTGGTGTGTCAGTTGTTGGAGGGTAGCAGGTTGAGACACAGTGGTTGGCCTACTTCCCTGTCCTGGAAATCATATGACATCAGAATTGTGTGATCAGGAGGGGGCGTGGCCAAGGATGAACACAGGATAGCAGCAGATCTCTTCAGCTCCACCAATTTCACTGCACTGACAGGAAATAATTACTTTAAAAATTAATTTATGAAGTAATTTTCTTTCTAAATATGTTTGTTTTATCTATTTCTTGAATTATATCTAAAAAAGAAAGAAAATTTTAACAATATTCCTGTCAGAAATCACCTTGGAAATTTTCCTGTCAGTTTCTCTGTTTGAAAGGAGTTCCAGTAAGACAAATTCTCAAGATTCCAGCATCAAGAAAGAACTTCAGTCTCTGATATCTACAATCCAGCAACTTACTGCTAAGATGGATAAACTGGATACTAAAATTGATACCTTCATAGAAAAAACTACAAAACAAATAGACTTGTTACATATAGACTTGCAACAACAGAAGATCCAGATTACAGGCATAGAAGAGACTGTAAATGACATGGAAAACAGAATCCAAGAAGAGGAAATCAACATTGAGTTTTTGCTGAAACAAAATACACATCTACAAACAAAGCTTGATGACCTGGAAAATAGATCTAGCCGCAATAACATTAGGATTTTTGGACTGCCAGAAAATATTGAAGGTAACAATATTACTTCTTTTTTAACAACATGGCTCCCTAAAACTTTAGACTTACCAGAAGCATTTTCTTTTGGTATCGAAAGAGCCCATAGATCTATAGCTAATACTAACTCTAACAAAAAGTATCCTAGATCAGTTATAGTTAGATTTCTATCATCTTTTGATAAAGAGATGGTTCTTAAATCTGCTTGGGCTAAAGCTCCTGTTAAAATTAATGAGACAACTGTGCATTTTGACAATGACTATTCTTCCTTGGTAATAACTAAAAGAAAAGTTTTTCTGCCATTAATAAGGGAGCTTAAGAAAGCACAGTTTAAAACCTACCTTCTGTTTCCTGCCAAGCTAAAAATCTTCCTTCCTGATGGTCCTAAAAGTTTTGATGACTTAGACATTGCATTGCTGTTTATCAAAAAAAATAAGATTTTGGATAAAATAGAGGAAATGGAATGGGCTAGTCCTTCATTAAAGAGGTTGGCAACTGAAACTTCGTGGAAGACTTCAGAGAAGAAGAAGAGACTAAAAAACAAATGACTTGTTCTATGTTTTTTTCTTTTTTTTCTCTCTTTATTTTTCTTCATTATTAATCTTTTTAAATATAGTTACTGCATTTTCAGAAAGCCACAAATATTCTGAAAAATATTTAATCAAAGTTATTTTCTGTGTACAAAGAACTGTTTTTGTTTCATAATCAGTCAAAATATCTGAGGAACTAATAACAAGCTATCATTCAATATGTTTCTCTTTCTGACAAAGATAATTAAGGTTAGTAACTTGATACATTTTTTTTTTCTTTTTCTTCTTTTCCTTTATTTTAAATAATGACATTCTATTTAGATTATGCAGTGGGTAAGGGGTGGGGGAGGGCAGGGAGAGAAGTGTAATGAAAATATGATAAATGGAATAATAACTTATTTATTCCTTGTAAAAAAGTATATATGTTGTTTAAATGCTATTGCTAATTATACTTCCTTGATTATATTGCTTATGCTTGTTTACAAATAATTTGTCATGCTTTAATTAATAATAATTAGAACTAAATAATAGTAAATAGTATGTTTCATATCCATCTTTATTAATATAAACAGCAAGTAATATTCCACTGTAAATACTTTTTATAGCTTCCTTTTACATTTTTTTATCTTTTCTTTTACTCTCTTTTTATTTTCTACTCTCTTTTTTTCTTTTCTCTGTTCTCTCTCTTTATTCTCTTTCATATTAATATATTGACATGCTTTTGATCATACAGGTACAGTAAATAATAAGATTTGTATAAAAATTGAATTGGGGCATAAATAATTAGTTCTATTACATATTAATAACTGTGGGCTTAGTTTCACTTTCATAGAGGCTGTAATAACTTGTAAAATACTTTGTGAAGGTTTTGCTATGTTTAGCTTCATTTATACTGCTAAATGAATGTCAGTCACTTGTTTTTAACAAAATTTCCACCAGAATGTTAAGGGAGACAATTTGGGATGTGGGTTACCTCGTGAACAGTGTCCTTGAGTTGTTTTAAAAGCTTCAACACTCAGAATTCACGCAGAGAAGCTGAAAGCAGTCAATTTGAACTTTGACCCCTGAATTCACACTGACACATTGCAGATTCATGAAGAACACTCTACCAGGAAGTAGAACTGCTGCAAATGCGACTCTGCGATGGAAAATGAACTCTTTAACATTTAAATCTGAGTTATTTTATATAATTACTTACTTATTTATGTTATAATTTATAAAATATGTAAGTTATAATGATTTTAAATGATTCAGTATCTCATAGTAAGCAAATGTGATATTTTAGAAGGCATAGAAAGTGAAACATTTATACAAGTGTTTTTGAAAGTTTACTTGACTGCAGCATATTAATGTATGTAAAAAACTTATGATTTAAACATATACATTGCTATAATTCATTTGATTTATCTGCTTGACAAGCATAAATATCTTTATGACTCTATTTTGGAAGAAGTTGTCATGTGACATATTTTAAAGCAGCAGTTTAGATATACAAAATACAGATGGCTTTCTTCACAATAATGCACGTGTTTCTGAGAATTTACATAGCTATGCAGTATGATTTATAGCAATTTCTATAAATATAATATTTTATTTTACTGGCAATAATAAGTATGAGAAAAAAGCTCTGATACAAGTAATTTAAAGTCTTTTGGAAGCTGTTAACTGCATTTATATGACAGAAAATAGGTACATCTTAATATATGTAATGTCTGAACCATAATAGCCAAATCTATTGATTTAAATGAACATTAGAACTTATTTTTACAAACTTTGAATAAATTAATATGTAGATATGCCCTCCCTTTTTTTTTTTTTTTTTTTCTTTCTTTCACTCTCTCTCCCTCTCTCACATCTTTTATTTTTCTCTCTCTTCTTGGTTCCCAATATCAAGTTTATTTGAATGCTATTTGAATATAAATGTATTATATTAAATAGATGTACATAGTAGTATGAATAGTTTCTAAACGTTTCTCTTAGTTTATATGATGCTGATTTATCAAATGTGTAGTTTTGTCTTACCAGATAATCTAATTGAAAGTTGTTAATTTAAGTTAATAATAACAAGTATTAAATTGATAAGGTGGCAGCTGAGGTACTGCTGCTTAGGGTAGGGGGTTAACTTGAGTAGTATGTACTACTCTAAGTTGGAGTTTTTAACTCCAGGCTGGGTGCAAGGTTTAATCCTTACATTATTTTCTCTTGTTCACTGTTGTATGTATATAGTTCTGACATCCACAATACATTTTGTAAGCTCATTGTCACTACAAACAAAATTGAATCTTATACAAAATCCCATAAGAGATTCAATAAATACAGCTATATCTAAAGGTACACCTAAAGGAGGAGGTATAACATTACTTATTTTGTTAATTGTTATTTTGATCATAAGTTTTATATGTTTTAAAAATGCCAAATGACTTCTCTAAAAGGAATTTCTTTAAACATTAATGGACTGAATAATCCGTGTAAAAGGGCAAGCCTAATAAGATACATTAATTTACATAAGGCCAACTTAGTCTTCCTTCAAGAAACACATCTCCTGAAAAAAGATATTGATAAATTAGCCACAAACAAATATACAGTATTGGTTAGTTCAGAGCACACTCAGAAAAAAAGAGGAGTGGCTATTTTATGGAATAAAAGTATGCCCATTCCTAAAACTATTAAGTATTATCAAGATGATAAAGGAATGTTTTGTATGGTTACAATACAAAATAATGGGAAGACTTATACATTAATCAATGTATATTGGATACCTGGAATTGGTATTAATACAGTGAAATACCATCTTGATAAGATCATATCATTCTCTATAGGAGATATTATTTTATCTGGTGACTTTAATTGTATACTACATGAAAATGATACTACTATTATAGGAAAAAGGAAAATTACATCTAACGCAAAACATTTAAAGGATTTTGTTAATTCTTATCATTTAAATGATATTAATAATCAGATAGACTCAAAATCATTACCATACACCTTTTTTTCTAACAGATACAAAACTTATTCAAAAATAGATAGAGTCTTTATTTCTAACCAGATGGTAACAGAATTAATTAACTCTAAAATCATTTCATGTCCTATATCTGATCATAATTCAATTGTTTTTGAGTACATGATAAAAAATACTCACAATGTTCAGATCAAAAGGATACCAGCATACTTAACTCAACTAAAAGACTATAAAGAATATATACTTTCAGAAGTACAACATTTTCTAGACATAAATAATACTCCTGAAGTCTCCATTGTTTATGTTTGGGATGCTTTAAAATCATATCTATATGGACAAAGTATCAGATGGTATAATAATAAAAGGAAATCTTGGGATAAGGAATTGTTAGATATTCAAAGTAAATTAGACTCTTATAAACATAATAATAAAGAAAATATTATGGATAAGAAAGTCATTGAAGAAATAAACAAACTAAATGAGAAATACAAAGAAATTTTAACTCATAAAGTTAAAATAACTTTAGAGAAATACAAGTTTTTGTCTTACTCAATAAGCCCCAAATACTTACATAGACTTAAAAATAAAACAAAAAGGTTGAATAAGCAAAATCATATCAAAGAAATTTTCTCTCTAAGGAAAAAAAAAGAATGTTTCTAGTCTACCAGAAATACTAGATGAATTTAGAAATCACTTTCACAAAATTAATCATAATAACATTAACATGGAACCTAAAGATAAAATAAAATAATTTATAACTACAAACATGAATAAAAAACTTAATAAACAACAGATTAAACTATTGGATAAAAGTATTTCATATACAGAGGTTGTTACACAAATAAACAAGCTTAAATCAAACAAAGCACCAGGTAATTATGGTATTATACCAGAGATATATAAAATTCTTTCTAAAAGTACATACTCATTAATACATAAGGTTTTTATTTTGGCCCAAAATGAGCTAATAACCCCCCCCCATCTTGGCAATACACATTTATTTCGCCAATTTTAAAACCTAATAAAGACCCAACTAGATGTACTTCATATCGACCCATCTCATTACTTAATGTTGATTATAAAATGTTTATGAGTATTTTTGCTGATAGATTGAAGACAATCATCCCAGGCATTATAGATATAGATCAGACAGGCTTCATTGTAAATAGAAATACGTTTGACAATATAAGGAGAACTCTAACATTAATTGATTTTGCAAATAGGAAAAAGAAAGATTTAACACTTATTTGTCTTGATATAAGTTCAGCATTTGATTCAGTAAGTTGGGACTACTTGTTTACCTTACTGAAATGCACAAACTTCTCAGATGCATTTGTAAATCTAATTGAGCATCTATACAAAGAAGCATTGGCTTATATTAAGATAGGAACATATATCTCACAAAAAATACCCATTTTTAAAGGTACAAAACAAGGGTGTCTACTCTCTCCACTATTATTCACTTTAATAATGGAGCCTTGGGCTAATTTGATCAGAAACAGTACTGACATAGAGGGATTTGAAATAGATGAAAATACAACATCTAAAATTCAACTCTTTGCAGATGATGTTCTAATTACATCAGCAGGATCTAATTCTTCTATGCAGTCTCTATTAGATAAAATGATGAGTTTTAAAAGTATTTCTGGTTTAATATTCAATGAAGAAAAAACTAAAATACTACCTATATACACACAAAAAATGTTCTCATTAGTGATTTTACTAAATATGTACCCAATTCAGGTCAGATAACTTATCTAGGTATAATATTAACTAAAGATATTAAATCTATTATACATAATAATTATAATACCTGTCTTCTTAATATACAAAATCTTTTCAATACCTGGAATAATATGTTTTTTACTATGGAAGAGAGACTTACAATTATTAAAATGATAATATTCCCCAAGATATTATACTTAATACAATCAATAATACTCCCACCTACAAAAATAATTATCAAAAAATTAAATGCACTAATGTTAAACTTCCTATGGGCACCTAATAGACCTAGGATTGCATTAAAGAAACATACTAATAGCTGGTCTCAAGGGGGTATTTCGTTTCCAGACTTTAATTTATATACTATCTCTTCTAT
The DNA here is from genome assembly GCF_019279795.1 of Protopterus annectens. Taxonomy (NCBI): domain Eukaryota; kingdom Metazoa; phylum Chordata; order Ceratodontiformes; family Protopteridae; genus Protopterus; species Protopterus annectens. The sequence continues at coordinate 856,486,411 of NC_056732.1, read as the reverse complement.
TGTAAAAGTTATTATTTTGTTAATAGATGAGTCATATGTTGCAAAATGGAAAGATTACTGGGAGCTAATTAGTATTCACTTCATGAAAATCTCCTTAACACATAAAAATATGATTGTAAATAACTCCATGCTATGGTTACTAAAATAATTTTGTACTTCACCTATTACACCTAAATATATAGTTAGTTACCCACTAAACATTATTATTAGTTATCGTAACTTTATATTCATGCATCCTAAATATAAGGAATGGAATTTTATTATATTCCCTATAATGTATACTCGAGGTATGCTTTTGTCATCCACTTCTGAAGGAACTCATTTAGCTACAGATAATGATCTAAAGTACTGGTATCAGTTGATATCTGATAATAAAGCTAAAAATCTAGATTTCTTAAAACAAGAATTTGATCTAAGAGAAACTTGCTGGTTAGAAGTTCAGAACTTTAGACAACATCTCATTGATAAAATTGATCTAATGTCTATAACAGTTAAAGAATCTATCCCAACACTGATTGATTACTTGATATTAAATTTACAACATAAAGTTTCTGATAAAGGTAAGCTTTCATACATACATAAAATTATCAGACAAGAAACCTTTTACAGTGTAGATACCTACTGGAATTATTTCACTTCCATTAATGGTGACCCACCAAATCAACAAGATAAACAATATATATTGGAATCTGCCTATAAAACTACGTCTTCCATTGTCTGGAGACTTTTTACATGGAAATTTTTACATAGATCCTTTTATACACCCTTGATGATGAATAAAATAAATAATAAAGATAATCTATGTAAAAGATGCAATGTAGAAATTAATGCTGACTGGGCTCATATGTTTTATGACTGTATAAAATTGAAAGAATATTGGAAGTCAATTAATGAATTTTTGCAGGCTCTTTTTTATTTCTAAATCTCTTATATTATTCAACACACCTGTACCTCAAAGTGTTAAAAAGGTTAAGCTTCCCTTGTTATGGTCTATTCTAGCAGTGGCTAGAAAAATAATAACCAGAAATTGGATTTCAGATACACCTCCTTCGTTCAATGAATTTAAAAATGTTATGACTATAGTGTGCCATATGGAATTGATGACAATAAAATCAAGAACTACTAGAAAAACATCTTATTATATTGTATGGGATAATTTACAAAACTTGTTAAAAAATCTTAACTTCAATAGCATGGTATTTTAGTTTAATTAATTGATCTGATTGTAGTGGATGTCTTTGTAAATACTTTGGTTATTTTGTTGAATGTTATAATCATATCTATTTTAATTACTTGTATAAAATTGTTATGATATTTCTCTTGTATGTTAAAAACAATAAACTTGTTTTAAAAAAAAAAGAATTGTGTGATCACACATATAAAAATAAAAAAGAGAGATAAGGAGTAGAATAAGAGAAAAAAAAAAGAAAAATATAATTAAAATCATTATATGTTACATACAATAATTTAGCACAATAAAAATATATTTTTACTTTTATGTTAACTATACTTTCTAAAAAACCTAAATAGGACTGAGAATTGTTCCAAATAATCCTTGCAATATGTTTATATTGCATTTGATTTTCAAAGTAATACAGATTTAGCTAACAACATGGCATTTATGCCAATTTTGTTATAATTAATATTGCATTTCTTTAGTATGTATTTGCTGCTTTTGGGATTTGAACTCACACCATCTAAATACAGTATTACACTTGACTCCTTCAATTACCTTGAACTACAGAATAAAGTATGCATAGCAGGTTTCACAGTTAAAATATACATGCTTAATTTGTTAGTAATGTATGAAGAGCAATAGTTTTAATAAAATAATGTTAGTTTGTGCTGCATACATACCCCTTGCTTCTCACCATTCAATATGGGCCCCCCCCCATTTTCTGAAATCTCCTGAGCTGTTGCAATAAATACGGAGAGAAAATAGAGAGGAATGTTATGCATACCAGTCTTGACTATCTACAGCTTTCTATATTAGTTAAAGTATCGTTTTCTGTATACTTTCACAACTGTGGGATGTCAGCAGTCCTAAACACATCCAGTGACTGGTTGAGCTGTCCCTGCTTGTGCTTTTTCAGATAACTGTAATGATGCCTGCATTGCTGCCCAGTGCATGGAAAGCCAGTTGTATTGGAGACAGCCTTGGCTAGACTGGAAAAGCCTCCAATCTATATTGAGGCCCAGTATAGTCCCCCTACAGCAGCGTATGGATGTAGTGCTTTAAGAGGAGTGTGATGAATATTCTTGACTCCTCCACACCCCATCTTTGAGCCCTGAATTGAGCATCATCCTTGCTAGCACGTGTCATGTGTATACAGGTCATCCAGCAACACAGTGTTTTCTCGCCAGTTCATGATTTTGCATTTTATGGCCAGTTTGCAAACCCACACAACTATGCCAATCACATTTGTGTGATGTTAAGTGGAGAGCAACACTGGCAAATAGCCAGGAAGGCAGTTTATGAAATAATAAGGATAATGTGACAGTTGGCAGTAATTTATAGCTTGTCTGTTCCTATACCTATAGTTAAGGCATGAATTAGGGGTATAAGTTGCATGACTTGACACGTATTTTTGGACTTTACACACTGGTAAAAGCAATCTGTACAATGTTGGATTCTAGCCTATGTAACATATAGAATAGATATTTTTCCACATAGTTGTTTTTTCTCATTGCCACACAATACGTACTTGTCGTACATGCTCATTAATTATATAGAAACATTAAGAAACATTAAGAGTGAGTGATGTTAAACCAGTTATTTTTTTTCTGCTGATGATGTGACGTACTGAATTGCTTGTAAACCCAGACAATGTAAACACCTCAATGACCTATTTGATAAATTTTGACAGACTTTCAATAGTGGATAACCAACCACAGACCACTCAAACTTTTTGCGAGACTAAAACCAATGGTGAGTAATACAGGAGAGTGGTTTATTTTGACCATCACCAGAGTCATTTTACAGCTTTGCAAGTTAAGCTTTTTGCTTCTAAATGTTCTTTACACTTTTTTGAAAAAGGACTCAGTCATTACTGGAATGCCATTTTAACTGAGCATTGTGAAAGTAGCGATACTCACCAAGGCTCTGTGCTAACACCCTTAACTCGCAGATAAGATTCAGGCTTGCTACAATAGTTGGAAAAAACAAATTAAACAAGGATGCAGTCACTGGGAACACATCTTAGAGCATGCGATAGCTATTATGTGTATATTAGCTTAATGTGGTCTAGCTTTTTAAGGAACAAATAAAAAAAATGTTCATTTTTTTTGCAGGGCATGTTTCAAAATATGGAAATTCTGGAAAAGGAAAACCTTACATGTCCAAACCTCCCTGTGAGGAATTTATTAAACTAATGCCTCAGAAGGTCCATGCATTCATTTTTCACAAAGTAAATTCTTCTGTATATTTTAGCTTGTCATTTGACTGAATACCAGATCATCATATATAGATTAGTGGTTTTCTGGCAAATCACTATGTAATGAAGTCACTAAATAATGACATGCATTTGAGTTTCAGAATTCATGTCCTTTAGAAAATACATGCTACCGCAACCTTTAATTCTAGCAAGCTATTGATTTTATGACTGCAATATTTAAAATCTGCCCCTATTTCCCCCTCCTATTCTTATAGGCTTTGTCCAGACTTCTTGTGCTAAGAGGTTGATAGGTATGAATTTGATACTTAAAAGATGTGCACCATACTGAATGCTTTTTAACCATTCCTGAACTAAAAAAGCTGCACTGGTGATCAAATAGCAAACTGGGTTTTATAGTACATACCTTATTGCTTCCTACAAGAGTACAGTCATTAGGAAAGCATAGTTCTGTGAATCCTGAAAGACTATATTAATCTATACAGGAGAATTCCCTATGCTTTTAAAATGAGTATACTTAGTAGTTTCAAAGTCTAATTTCTGAAATCCTGGTAAAGGTACATTATTCAAATTAAAGCTGAGGTGATTTGTTAAGCTTGACAATAAAATGATCAGCACTGAATGTGCAGAACTGGAGTTATCAAGGAGTGTTCTCAAAAAGTTATGAAAAGCAGAGTATATTTTCATGTTTATATTAATAATGCAAAAATAGAGTGTGATGCTGTCATCTTTGGGGTGATGTATGCCACAAGCAGTTGTTAGTAAAATGACATTACAGGATGGGAGAGGGTAATATGAAGACAATTTGAGATACAATTTATCTCCTGTGAAAGCAGTTAGAGCTATTACCGATATTTTAATAACTACAATACTTTCATAAAAGCTGTGTGATCTACAGGAGAACAAATGGTGCCATCTTATAAAAACATTGAGGCACACAATGTTGACGAAACATGCCATCTAACACAAATTGTTTTGTAAATTAACATTGCTTTGAAATATTGTGAGATTATTATTTGCATAACTTGCATAGATTCAGCAACGTCACTAAACAGCAGTATGTTATCCCATCACTGGAAGGCTCTTGAAGCAGTAAACAATTCCCTCACTGTTATTTTGGATCTATGTTACACAGTTAAAGAACTACAGCCTTTTTGGCATTGTAGCAAAGAAAATAAATTTTCTTTTATAAATTTGCAATATAAAATCAGCATCTACAGAAAGATGACTTTTGATAGTAATACAAGTTTATTGTTTGCTGACTACCAAAGAGATATCATAGTTATCTTTTTGTAACTCACGCCATTTATCAGATATTATAACTTAAATGGTATGTTTTCAGTAGAGGATTTACAGGAAAAGCTCTTAGAAAACAAATCATTTCCTGTCTTACAAGATCTCAGTAAACAATGTTGTTGATCAGCCTTTTGCTGTTTTGGATTAAATGAGTTAAAGTTTTTTTAACTAAATTTTTCAAAACATATGGCAACATTGTTAACATATCTGGACATTACAAAGGAATACAGCAAAGGATTTTAGAACAAACTAAGTTTGTCTTTTGTGAAGCTCATTCATTAAATATGGTCAGGTGAAATGCTGTTTGCTGTCAAGTGGCAGTTCATTTTTTTTCTTTACAGTTTATTTGCACTCTATATTTTTTCAGCCCTGAGCAGCTGGAGGAAATTTCTTAAAGCTTTCTTGGAAAGGGGAGTGTGTTAAAATTTCTCTGTCATGTCAGGTGGGAGGCACATACTATGGAAAGAAAAGCAACTGTGAAGTCTTTCTTTAAGATTTTGAATGATTTAGAATATCTAGCAGAAGTCTAGTCACAAAAGCAATGGGCTAGAAGAGAAGAAGACAATATGAATAAAATGCAATAGTCTGAATCTGTTTTTATTTTTAACCCGTGGGATGAAATTTTGTAAATGTTTCATAGAGTAAATCAAGTTCTACAAAGTGAGAATACAGACTTATAAACATTTGCAGATCTGTACAGGTCATATGCTGGTCATACCTCTTAATGTCTTAGCACAAGAAATCTGGAAAAAAGCCTGGCATAATGGGGGACAGAGCCCCCAAAATAGGGACAGATTTTAAATATTGCTCTTATAAACTTAGAACGTAGCTAGAGTAATGGGGTTTGTGTTTGCAAGTATTTTCTAAAGTATACAAAGTCTAAAACTTAAATGTAAGGCATTATTTATTGACTTCACTCTTCAGATCATCCCAGTGATTTGCCAGAAAAGAACCTCTCTTTTAAACAATTGATTTTAGTACAAAAACTAAATAAAAACTTCAAGATTATCACACTCAGGCTGCATATTATGCTGAGTAGAGAGAAACATAAAAAATTATTAGGCAATTACACTACGTATTCTTTTTCAGATCTATTGACACCTGCATCATTTAAGATGCCTCTCCAACCCATCCATAACAAGCAAAATGCTATCCCCTGCATTATTAGTTGGACCCACAGTATCTGAGTAAGAAAAAACAGGAGAAATCTCAGAAATCAGAGTGAATTTCTTAACAATTGCTGAGCCTCTACAGGCCAGCTCATCAACAGAATGGATCTGAGCATCACACTAAATAAAAACAGTGAAACAAGCCGCCTCTCTCTCAACTGTGAGAACATAATATCTTTGTGCTTCCTGACATATACCACATTATGCAAATGATTTAAAACTCCTACCACTGCTTTTTAAAGAAACATACACTTTCCATATACCAGTCTGTATTCCAATTTCTTCCAGAAGGATAGGAGCTATGAGTGAAATAGTACACTGCCTTTTGTCAGTGACAATAACAGAAGAAGGATGAATATAAGAAGGATCAAGCTTCCAAACTGCACTAAGATCATTTCCAGCCAATTTCCTTCAGTGAGCAAATAGCCTTCATTTAAGAGTCAGGGAAGAAGTACGCTGTGGCAGTCTCACAGAAAGAGTATAATGTAATAAAGTACTGATTCCTTCAGTCCAGGATTAACGCTTCCCTTTTTTCATACACTGAGATGCCATTCTGTCAGTTTAAATTTCATCAAAGGCTTAGGTTTTTACGTACCTCGAAGGGAATGGATCCCATTCCTAAACTGGAATATAATTACAGTTCAGGAGATTAGTATTGCTTCAGTCTTTGATATTATCCAAGAATGCTCTTCCCAGCACCCACAACATACTTAGATTTGCCTCCTTCTGCAATACATAACAGGTTATATGTATTAGTAACATACTTAAGTAAGATTGCAAATTATTTCTTTTAGTCCTGCTGCTCTTACTACTATTGAATCTGTATGGGCAACATTTGTTTTTGCTTGCAAACCCTGGTATATTATGACTCTGTGTCTCTCTGTAAAAAAGACCCTGCAACCTCTGGGTGTAGCAATTTCAGTGATGATATTGTAAACCAAAATGTGTGTAGTCCACTTTCTCACGTCAATATTATTAGCCTTTCTTCCTTTGGTTTAAATTCACATCAACATAACCATTCCTGCACCAAATGACATTATTCTATAAGTTTTCTTCACAGTTCACTATATATGTCATCTTGTCAATCTTCTTTCCGTTTCTCCTGGCCTTTTTTTATATTCTTTCTTTTTTGGCACTCTCAGTTGCTATCAGATTTGTGTCTGCCTCTTGTTTAACATCCATTTTCACTTTCTTCCAAACTTCTTCTGCAAAACTAAGCAAAGATGTCATCTGAGACTTTATTCTCGTTATGCTTTAGAACTTTCACTATGTTTGAATCTGATGAAGTCAGCAAATGTGGATGCAGTCCCACAATTGCAGACCGATATAGCTAGTCTGTTTCAAGAAAGCCCATACCACCTTCATAATGAGGGATGTATAATATCAGTATGTGTTGATTTTATATATCAGTTGTTAAACATCAATCATTTTTGTTTGTTTTCTGGTCCAACTGATTTAGTGCTCTTTGGAGTTAGTCAATCATATCAAAGCTGTAAGTTACAACAGTAAGAGCAAATTGATTTATACATTGAACTTTATTCTTAGATGTCAAGGTTGTTTTCAAAATTATTTTTAGTCTTCTGAAGTATTCCTTGTCACCCATTGCTCTAATTTTTTTCATGTTTTATTGACAGACATTGATCTGTTCCCAAATATTTATACATGTCCTCTTGATCAAGTTCCTTTATAACACATTCTTGCACCATGTTGATATTTTCTTGGTATTGCAGTGTTCCTTTTTTAAAATATTGCTTCTGAGATTTGTCAAGACCAATCATCATTCTTGTACCATGATACAGTGTTTACCATTCCTAATTCTACTTCCAGATCCTCATGTGATGAATAATGCAATTTTAAATCAACCACAAATAAATAAAAAAAATGAGATATTGCTGAACAGAGTTGGTTTCTGGGAGCTAAACTATAACCATAGCTTAATTTATGTTGCAGTATGAGACAACTGAGAAGCAATAAAATCTGCTAAACTTTTTTTTTCTAAAACTTTACTTTAGAAAAAAATATATATATTTTGTACTCTCCTGAATGCCTTGCATAGCTGACACCTGTAGCTATTCACCAAAATTAATACTAGGGATTTTTTTTTTAACATTCAACAACTGGAACACCCACAGAAATAAAAAAGGATACAAGGCCTAAGTGAAATGTCCTTAATGGACTGACTCAAAGCCCTGTCTCTGTACTCGGTATCCTACAGACTGCTTAGAGGTGAACTGTGTCTGGTATACAAGGCATCCTCTGATCTGATACTGACTGATGGATTTCTATCACGTCAACAAGTCAAACAGCATCAGAAATACTTGGTATAGGGATCTAATCCTCTTTTGCAATATCAACAGTATGGTTTAGAAGGACAGGTATATTTCATTGAGAATACGACTGCTCTGGAACAGACTAACCATTCGCATAAAACCAAGATCCTCCTTGTCCATATTCAAGTGCAATTTGGATCTATTTATAGGAAACAGAAACTTTACCCCAGGACTTCCCCTTGAATACAAATGGGCAGAAGCAGCTCCAAAATGCTTTATCCCATGCATTGGTCCCCTAAAACTATTACAGTATGATCCAAGTTAGTCTCATTACTGGTAATATATAATTATTGATTATGGACAAGACCAATTTCTAACCAAAATGGATAGGTTAATTCAAGCAAAAAAATTGAAAATTGGCTAGGCTTAAAATGGCCTACAAGGGCGGTTAGCCTAGTACTTACCTATGAACTTATGAACCAATGAACAATTCATATGTTCATAGGTTCATAGGTTGATACTAGGCTATCTGCCCTAGGGCATTTGTAAGCCTAGCCAGCATGTGTTTGGCTTTCACAACCCTTTTAGATTAGTAGACTGTGCCTTTGAATAGTAGGTCACAGAAGATAGCCCTCTTAAGGTTAGTTTACTGTGCCTCTGTCTAGCAGGGACACAGAAGAGATCCTAGGGGTAAACTTACGATCTCCCATCCACTCATCAAGATTTCTCTTGAAGAGGGTCAGTGAGGGGCTCTGCCTAACCTGGACTGGGATTTTGTTCCAGAGTGAGGAGAGCCTCTGGGATATGAATCTGTCCCTCCAGCATGTCCTATTTATTTCTGTGCTGAGGTTTAAGTCCCTGGAGTGTGTAGCTCTAAGGGATTTGGATTTCCTGAGGTGGAGCATGTCCATTCATTCTGGGTTGGACATGGCTTTATACGTCAGGCACAGATCGCCTCTGAGTAGGTGGTAAGCAACTGAGTAGAGCTAGAGTTTCTTTAGCTGAACTGCATAGGGCATATGTTTGAGTCCCTTGATCCTCTTGGTGAGGTACTTTTGGGGTCTTTCCAGTTGCTGCAGGTGTCGGGTAAGGTACATCCCAAATGGGGCATTGTATTCAATTATGGGCCTGATGAGTGATGAGTAGAGGGGCACAATGACCTCTCTTGATCTAGATGTGAAACCTTTCGAGATAAGGTGGGCTATATAGAAGGTCTTTCTAACCACTTTGGCAACGTGATTGTCAAAGGAGAGATTACTATCTACTTGGGTCCCCAAATCCCTAATTACTTCTTCCGTACTTAATGGATTACCACCTATGTGGTAATTTGTGGGCACTTTGTTTTTCCCAAAGGGGATGACTATGCATTTTTTGGCATTTAGCTTTAGGCCATGGCTCTGGCACCAGTTATCCATCTCTGTGAGACCCTTTTGGAGGATGCTTGTGTCAGCCAGAGAGTCAATTATGGCACCCAGTTTGCAGTCATCTGCGAACTTGGTCAGCCATAGTCCTCCCATGTTAGCCTGTACCTCAGAGAAATATACACCAAACAAGAGAGGTCCCAGGACTGAGCCTTGTGGGACGTCACTTGTAACTGGTTTAGAGTCTGACATGGCACCTGCAATTCTGGCCATGTGGGTTCTATCCCTGAGCCAGTTTGCAACCCATCTTGTGACATAGGGGTTGATATTTAAGCTGGTTAGCTTATTTATGATGCCCGAGTGGGGTATTGTGTCGAAGGCTTTTGCAAGGTCCAGGTAGGCTGTGTGGACTGCCTTCCCTTCGTCTATGGCCCTGGTAACTGTTTCAAAGAAGTCGACCAGGTTCAAGAGGCAAGATCTGTCCTTAACAAAGCCGAATTGGGTAGGATCCAGTATCTGGAGGTTCCCAATGTCCTTGTTTATGAGTTCCATGATGATACGCTCCATAGCTTTGCAGACCAGGCTAGTCAGGCTTATAGGGCGATAGTTTCCGGGGTCTGTTGTGGCACCACCTTTGTGGAGTGGGACCACTGTTGCTGTACGCCATTCCTTGAGTACATATCGTGAAGTAAGGCTGAGACTGAACAGTGACTTTATGTGAGGGTTTAGTTCTTCTTGGAGCTCGTGTAAGATGCAGCCCGGGACACCGGGCTTTTCTACATATATTTTTTTCAGTTTTGCAAGATCAAGAAGTAAAGAGTATATATTTTTTGGATTCTGGTAAACATCAAAATTTGTATAAACAAAAAAAATTTCCTATAAAATTATTTTTCTAATGATATGTATATATATATATATATATATATATATATATATATATATATATATATATATATGGATCTACCTGACTATGTCGAAACTGCAGATGAGCAAAAACGACTTCACCGACGCCAGAAGATCGACAAGGCAGAAGATCGACGGAGGAAGACACCGACGCTGAGAACACTGAGATGGGGAAAGGATGTGTAAGTATGCGGTAGTGACAGACGTTAGGGTGCGAGTAAGGTAAGTGTGCGATGTTGACGGTGTGTAGGGATAGGGGTGGGATAAGTGAGTTAGGGTTAGGGCGCGGGTTAGGTAAGGGTGCAGTAGTGATAGTTTTTGGGTTAGGGGCGGGTTAAGTGAGTTAGGGTTAGGGCGCGGGTTAGGTGAGTGTGCGATAGTGATGGACCTTAGGGTAAGGGTTTGGGTTAGGGTTGTAGATAGTTGTATATGTATGGGTTAGTGTTGGTTTGTAAGGATTTTGGTATGCTTGTGTTGTGTGTGTGGGTTTTGGATAGGGGATTTGTTTTGTTTGTTGTTATGATGTGTTGAGTGTATGAGGTGTCGTGTTTGTGAACTGTCGATTATGTGGTGTCGGTGAAGTCGTTTTCGCTGTTTTGGTGTTTCGATGTAGTCATGTAGATCCATATATATATATATATTTATTTAGATATATAGGTGTAGTAACTAAGATCACAACACCCTAATATTGACATCAGTAACATTGAGCACAAAAGTTTGATAGTACAAATGTCAGTACAGCATGTATGTGCAAGGGAAATCCTCTCTGCATGCAAAGTAATAGTTAAAAAACACAAAAACATACTTTTTGCACCCTCCAGACCCTCAAGCCACCAACACCCCTGCTAACTATATATACTGACTCAGAGATCAGACAGTCACCAAGGAAGGGGCATATTCCCCAACCCTAGAGATTGTCAGTCTTATACATCTATCAGTCATCTGCTTGGCGGGACATCAACATGTCAAACTATACCAAAAATACCTGGTCTAAGGATCTAAACCTCTTCTACAACATCAGTAGAATGGTTTGGAGAGACAAGAATGTCTCACAGAAGATATTGTTGCTCTGGAAAAGACTCCCTCTCCACATAAAACAAAGATCATCTGGCTCCACTGCATATATGCTCCATCAGACCAGCTGCTCAGGGTTTAACAGTTTCACATAATCACTATCTCCCCATTCACTTGAATACAATACCAAGCTGTGGCCATCCTTGGGGTCATGGCAGCTATCCATCTTTTGCTTTTCCGTGTGGAGGGGAAAGGCAGGTATCCCATATATGGTCTTAAAGTGTGACATCATCTATTGTGCAGGACACATCCAGCCCTACCACCTCAGGGTAATGTTTTACATTCATCCAACATTTATGCCTTGGAAGCTCCAGCCAACACTGAAGTACATGATTATAGAGCTGCTACCTGTGTGTATGCCTACTGCATCAACCTCCAGTAACCGTTGCACCTGTGGTGATATTGCTGTCACCTGTTAGCATGCCTCTGATGATGACTGTGTTTGGTCCAGTCCTCTCACTTGTGTGGACAAAGTAATGTCTGATGTACAGGGCAAAGAGTCACTGCACTACAGTGCATAATATTAATTTATTAATGCATACATCATTGTTGTTCTGTGTTATTCTTCTCATACCACTGCAGTGCACTGTTGTTGCATTTGCCTTGCATTGCATGACTCTAAAGTCAGTTCTTCTGTTGACTCAATCCTGAATCTTCTTCTGCTGTTGATACAGGCATGTTAGGCAGTATTGTGATGTTCTGCTGTTCAAACTGCTAACATATTACCATAATGTGTAACATAATGCACACCATAAATAATTGACTGCAGGCCTCAGATGTATACTGCAGTGTGTCACTAGATGTAGCCAAACAGCAGATGTATGTCTTCAAAAGTTTAACAATGCAATCAGTGACAATCAATATCTGATAGCATAGAGTTGTATGTCATCTCAGCCACAGTTTGGGGGTTTGGATATGGGTCAGCCACATAACCAAGGAATATCATACATCACCTGCTGCACAAAACAGTAGACACAATTATGAGTGGTCTTCTGCCTATATCAATGGAAACAGCATCTAGAGGACTCTGTAGCTGTCAATGTCTGTGCCTACTAGCTGGATGAGCCTGTACAAAGTCACCTATGTGAAATGCAGGTAGAAGCTGCACATGTGTCAGATATGGAAATCATGGAAACTGCCTGGATGGTGTTTTCTATTTCTCACTATTCTCTCTTTTCTTACGTTCTCATCTACCTATTTTCTTCCCATGTACATGATGAACTGAGTTGATACTTTGCTGTGTAGACTCTTAATACATTTTCCAGATGACAACAACTTGTGGCTTTGTGATGTTTGAGTTTTCCAGAGGACAACAAGTTGTGGCTTTGTGATCTTTCACTGTGCATGTGAGCATATGTGGACTCTGTTGTGCTAGCCTACCTTAGCAGTATTGCAACTCTTTTTGTCAGCATACCAGATTTTTTTATAGATGTGATACTGGGCAATAACTGTATGATTATGTATGGATAATTTCATTACCTCAATTAAGAAATACAAATAAATTAAGTAATCTGTTTATCAATTTCACTATTTATATATCTGTTTATCTATATATATATATATATATATATCTACTTATCTATCTAACTGGTTATGTTAGTGTGTCTGTGTGCATTTGTTTTATCTTTCTCTTTATAGAGAGAGAATTATGATCAGACAATTAAGGCTATAGGAATAAAGAAAATGTGAAACAAATGAGACTTTCACTGTCAGAATAAATATGGTACTTGATAAATCAGCGCTGCATGTGTGTTATTTATAGCTAAATAAATATGAGTTAATGCCACTTATTTCACCTTTATATAAAAATAATAATGAGAGTTTTAAAATTCAAAAGATGAAAAGTTTAAATGCATAGTTTAATCCATCTTACATTCCAGAGATGAAGTGTTTAATAATTTTAGACTGAAATTGAGTGTCTGGAGTGCACTGGTGAAATAAATAATAAAGCATGTGAGAGCTGACATGGATTTTTCTGCAACCTGCTTGACCTGACTCAGGTGGTAAAAAAGAATTATTAACATTTCAGCACCCCCAGATATATATACCATTTTAAGAGGGTTTCATTCTGTACTTCATAACTGATTATTATGACATTTGGATAATAACTTGCATATCAGAAAAGACACCTAGCTTTAGAGATTATCAAAATTTCCATAAAGACACTAATGCCATTCTTATGTTGTGTCAGATTAAATAGGAACTTGCATGGAAAGTGAGCAAAGGCGGAACTTTTCTAATGCATACTTATTACTGTGCAATTCCAGTAGCATCTTCCTTTTTATTAAGTTTAGTAAAAAAAGCTTATGGGCGACAGATGATGTCAACATTGGTTTATTGAACAGGAGATACAGAGATAATACAGGTGTCCCTTTACTGAACTGCCAGGAGAAAAAAATGACTGGATTGACTGAAAAAGTAAGAGAACTATCTGGATAACTTTTTTAGAACACAAAAAAGCTCTAGCTTAAGCAATTGTTTTGCAATTAATTTCAAGATGTTTTGAACATCATGAGTATGATGAGGATTTGCTTAGTACTTGTTGGTGTTAAACAGTATGTGAAATTTGCTGGATAATACATAACTGCAAGACAGAGTTATCCGTAATTCAGACACAGTAAGACTACTAGAGAACTAACTAAATATTTGTTGTAGCTAGCTCTGTTGCAAAGGGCTGAAGCCCTCACTGTAGCACAAGTGATTTGGGTTTTATTAATGTATTGGACACTGAAGTGACCAGCAGGGGAACTAGCAGGGGACATAGAGATAGAGAGTGAAATAATGAGGCTATTCTTGTCTCTCTGTCTATCAGAAGGAAGGGGCTAGTCACCAATGATACCATGCATGCCATTCATGGTAGAGGTGGCAAGACACAAGGAGATGCTTGCTGTAATGGTGGTGTTGGTGGGGCTTTGGGGGTTACATAGCTCACAAAAGTAGGTGATGTTCTTTACATTGGTTCATTCCATATGCACCATTTAGATGTCTACAACCATTTACAGGGAAACATGATCCTTTGCATCAATAATAGTAGTACTTCTGCAGTGCTTTCTCTTTGCTAGAAGCATAACAAATGGACACTGGAGCTCTCACTGCTGAGGGAACAAAGGGGGCAATATAGCAACCAGCAGGGAGGTTTAATGGTTAGAGGGGGACTGTAGCCAAAATGCATATACTAATCTTAGAAAAAACATTTTACTTTAAGATTTTTAATGGTCTCACTATGCAATGTTAACTTCAGAATGTACAAAATAGCAGGTGAGACTGCTCTTTCACTGTCTCTCAGTTATGTGATTATGTGAATTCTGCCTAAATGACTGTAAAACAATTGCTTACACCATGCTTTCAGTGCAAAACTCAGTTATGAAAGGATTACTGTACATCAACTTTACCAAAAAAAAAAAAAAAAAAACAAAAGAAAAAGTTATCTGCCTAAGAAAGAAACCGGTTCATTTGGGTGAAATGAAACAAATGAACAAATTCTTATAGCTGTTTTCATGAATGTGATGATGTAAGGTATTGCCAGCTATGCCAGGATGGTCTCACTATGCAATGTTAACTTCAGAATGTACAAAATAGCAGGTGAGACTGCTCTTTCACTGTCTCTCAGTTATGTGATTATGTGAATTCTGCCTAAATGACTGTAAAACAATTGCTTACACCATGCTTTCAGTGCAAACCTCAATTATGAAAGGATTACTGTACATCAACTTTACCAAAAAAAAAAAAAAAAACAAAAGAAAAAGTTATCTGCCTAAGAAAGAAACCTATTCATTTGGCTGAAATGAAACAAATGAGCAAATTCTTATAGCTGTTTTCATGAATGTGATGATGTAAGGTATTGCCAGCTACGCCAGGAGAAGTAGGGCAGTGGATGTGTAACACACGTTAGCACAGCTAGATGGAATTTAATAAAGAATTATATGTTATTTGAATATCAAACAGATTGTACAGATGCTTTTGTTGAAAATGGATTTGTAAAGTTACTTGTGTTAGAAATGTACCAACAGTGGGTCCTGACTGTATTGTGTGTGTGTGTGTGTGTGTGTGTGTGTGTGTGTGTGTGTGTGTGTGTGTGTGTGTGTGTGTGTGTGTGTGTGTGTGTGTTAACAGAGGATACTAGAAGAGAAGAGGTTAATCTCAGTTCCAGCTAACTTTGGAAAATAGCAAGAAATTAAATTACTGGGCCTAGGCCATAAATATGTTATCGCACAATTTAGAATAAAGACACAATGTCTATAAGAAGCATGGCTTGTTAGTCTCTGTAAAATGAGTAGAAGTTTGCAATTGTTTTACAGATTCTAGAAGATGCACCAGATCTGAGCAATGATCATGTGTGTGTGTGTTATTGACATGTAGGTGCTACATCCAGGCAGATTCTAGCAATAGGAGGTTGCATGGGAACCAGACGATAGATGACCAGATGTATGTAATGTCATTCTGTACAGAAATAATGTTTTAATATTAGGTGAGACAGAAGTCTCATGGCAGTCTGTTTCTTGAAACCTGCCATGGAAGGATCTTGCCTTGTTTTATTAAGTAGGAACAGTAATTCTCTAGATCAGTCAGGAAAATATAGTGAGAATAGTTAAGTATTGTTTTTCTGTAATGGTGTGAATCTTTCCAGCTGTGTTATTTTAAATATTTAATGTGATTGAAACTCTGGAGTTTACTGTAAATAGATATTCATATTTTCTTGTTCTTTTATTGTTTGTTATCCACTGCTTGGCCTAATATGAATATATGAATATACTGGTAAAATTCAAAATGGAGTCATCCGAATGTCAGGTTGTAATGAATCTGAAGGTTAATCCCTGGCCATCCAAGTCTGTATGTCACACCATAACAAGACATACATATCAAAATATCCTAGAAATACTGCATCACATTAGTACTGATATTTCTTTCTCCACTTGTTGGGTCTTTCGGCTTTTCCTGGTTAGGGGTCGCAACAGCAGAACTCCGGTCCACTAAAGATTGGCAGTAGATTTTTATGTGTCGAGTTGCCGGCCCTGACACACAACCTTCAATGAATGTATGCCCATTCACGCATGTCTCCACATGGAAGACGCTCTAGCTGAGAATCGAACAGGACAATGTCTTACTGTGAGGCGACACGCAAGGTGCAGCAAAGGGAGCCATTTATTCCAATTTGGTTATATGAGCATGGGAACAAAAATCTGTGTTGCATTCTATTTATGCTTCCATTTGGAACTTTTATGTCCATTATTTAGATGACATCTGAATTTTGTGGCATGACTCCACAGACAAAATGAAAGAGTATTTTGGATTACATTCAAGGTACTGCTACTTTGTTGGGTTTTACTCTCTGTTCTTCTACTAAGAGTGTTAACTCTCTAGATGTTACAATTTCTAAAAGACATGGGAAATTTGTATCTAATTCTTTTAGAAAGCCTGCATTCACTTATTCCTACCTTCACTGTGAGATTTGCCACCCAACTTTACCAGAATAAATCCTTACTGAAGGGCCAATCTGTTAGACTGACCAAGATAGTGTTAGAAAATTATACTTTTCATTTTGGATATACCCTGTAGAACTAGCAGATGATATTATGAGTGAAGTTCTGCATGGCAGAGATACTAAGTTTTGTTATGGCAAGAGTTAGGTAGGAACGTAGCCTGTAATGAAGCTACCCAGGATATTTGCACCAAAGCCATGATTTTGAAACATAACACCTAAATTAGGAATGTGAAAAATATTATCCCCCCAAAATTGTTACATTTTTAAATAAGATCCTGATTTGTTAGAAGTTCTAGGTGAACATCCAGACTGTACATACAAGAAGGAATGTAAAATTAAAAACTAACTGAAATCTGGGAAGAATAATTCAAGAAGAAATCGGGTCTGTATTAGAACATCGAAGTTTCAAAACTTCAAATGTTCTAACATCGACACCTACTAACCGAGAGCTGAAAATAGCGAAAATTTAGATACCCAAATTATTTCCTAGGGAAAGAATTCAGTTGTCCATTCCTGTCGCTTCACTATTTTCAGCTCTGTGTTGGAAAGTTATGGTCGGGTTCAGGTAAGTGTGCGATTGTGTGGATGTGAGGGTTAGGGTGGGATAGGTGAGTTAGGGTTAGGGTGCGGGTGAGGTGTGTGTGTGACAGTGGCAGACCTTAGGGTTAGGGTTTGGGTTAAGGTAAGTGGGTAGATAGTGGAGTATGTACAGTTTAGTGTAGGTTTATATGTAAGATTTTAGGTGCATGTGTGTGTATTGCCATTTGTTTGGTGTGTTTGTGTTGTGTGTATGTGTTTTGGATCAGCAAACTTTTTCCCTAGTAAAAAAAATTGCTGTTCTCAATTTTCGGTCTTACTGGTTTTCGGTTAGTAGGTGTCGATATCAGAACATTCGAAGTTCTGAAACTTCGATGTTCTAATATAGACCTGAAGAAATCCAAGTACATGTACTTGAATTTCATTTTTAATTTTTTTGGATTTTTCTGCCTCTTCATGTTCTGCCTGTTTTATTAAATTTATTTTTTATACTTTGGACTTTGTTATACATTTTGTTGAAGAGAACCCTTGTTGGATTACAAAGGTATTTTTACTGCTATGTTCTGCTCAGTACACACAGTGTGAAGTTTTTTTCCGGTTTACTGGATTTGTTTCTACATCACATCATTCATGCTGTTTTTTCTACAGGAAAAATTAATACCTACACTACTTTAGTCGAATATATGCTAACAAACTAACAGGGCTGCCAGTTATTACAGACAGTACAGCAATACACACAACAGGCCTGACGTCAACATCACATACTAAAATATTTATTTAAATTGAGCAGCAGTACTGCCGTAAAAATGTTTGGCTTACCATCTGCAGGTGATGGTCCCCTCTGCAAGCCAGATGGTCCTGGAGGAAGTTAAGCAAAAGGTAAGGGCAACATCATGACATTTAACAGTAACATGGGAGGTAATGCTTTTACCCCTTCATATGTCCATTAACTACACCTTCAACAAGAGTATGTCTGACAGCTGCAACCTAAACAGTCTTCATACCCCCTAAAATCATGTAACATAAAAGTATTGTATTGATTTTAATTGTTTTACTGTACAACAGTATTCAGTGGTTCAGATACCAAGCCTACCTGGCAGCTCCTCCTGAGATGTGTTTGCTGTCTCTGAAACTGTTGCTCTGACATCCAGGACATACTGTACTGCACTCTCCTGTGAGCTGTCTGGATTCTTGATACTGGCTAGGAACTCTACATTGGGTGTTAGTAGTGTTTCCCTAGCAGGCCCTCCCTTGGTACCCATCTGGTCACTGCCCACTGCAGCTGCTCTCCTCCATGGTGATCTGTTCATATCAGTGGCCCTATGGTACACCTGCTGGCATGTCCTGGTGTGGCCACCCATGGTATTCATATCATCAATCATTTGGCACCAAATTTGCATCCTGTGTGCCATATCTCCCCATTCCCTTTCCAGCAGAAAAGGACCATGTAGCCTAAAGGCATCCGCTATCACTTGATTCTCAGCATCGGTGAAGGGGGTGTCTCTGAGGGTTGACATGCCTGGGTGGCATACTCTTAGGTGTCCTAAAAGAAAACAGAAGTATAATACACATAGCTTTCAAATAACTACAAAATAACTGTTCCCAGATAAAGCAGAAAAAGTAACCACTCAGTATTACTCACTGGAGAAATACAAGACACTCTATAGATGTGAAATGCTAACAACAAGCAGGATGAAAAACAAGGAGAGTAGCATTAGCAACATATCTTTGTTTGTGCTATGAGTGACTCACATTTGCTTCACCTGCAAAAACAACAGTCTATCCTAGTTTTACCATAACAGTAACTCACCTTTGTTCCCTCCACCAAAAGAACATTCTATACTTCTTTGTGCCATAAGAGTAAATCATCTTTGCTCCCCCCAAAACAAGTCTATCCTTGTTTGTGCCATAACAGTAACTCAGCTCCCCTCAAAACAGAACAGACAAATGACACATTTTGAAACAAACCATCTTCAAAATGCTAAAAGTGTTATCAAAAGAATTGTCTCTGAAACATTTGTACATATTTATCACAGAGCATTCCATTTTCACGTATTGGCAATCATGTATACATGTGAAATGGCTTGAAAAAACTGTCAATGCCATCAGTACACTTATAACTAATGTATATGGATAAAAGTGTAAAACACTTTGCTTCCAATTTGTCTTAAATACATTCCAGCATATGTAGTATGTAGCTAACAAAATGCAAGCATACCTTCTGAAGTAATTCTCTGTACAGCTATATCCCGAAGAAATATCTTATGTGCAGTCTTCCCAACATAAACAAGTCTCCTCACCAGCAGTATGCCTAGCTAAATGGTTGGCTTTTTATAGAGTGTAGATTCAGGGCTGTTAGCATGGTGAAGATGCAAATGAGGTATGAACTCATTACAATTGTTGAATACCAAATACTTGGATCCATGTAGGTGATGTAAATATCGTGCAAACACTTTCACAGTGTTTGTTGTTAATGGATTGTAACTGTTAATGATTACTGGTTGGGAGAAGGAATGCACAACAGCACTGCAGGCTGCTTTACTTCCACTGGGTGAGTCAGGTTTGGTCTACAATGTGTTAGATGTAAGGATGGAAATGTAAGTAAGCAGCACATAATTCACAGGTTGTAGTCTTTAACATCTAACCTGCCCTTCATTTGTTGGTAAATACATATGATATTATTTCCAGTTAACATCCATAAACATTTTAAGACCAATGATATAGAATAACTGCATGTCTCACAGCAATGGTTAGATAACTGAAGAATGACCAGCAAACAGAAATGTATGACAGCTGTATATTTGCAAGCAATAATTATAACAGGTTGTGTGACCACTAAGTGCACTACATCCAAAAAATAATGCATGTACAAATAACAGCTATATAGTTTGATATCACTGTAGATGCTGTTGCAGTTTGTTGTGTGCAGAATGAGTTCAGTTCTTTGCTGCTAAGCTGTTTGTGTTCTGAATGGGCAATGGAGTGAGAGTTCAAATCCAGATCTATGTAATCATATCTCATGTGAGCTATCATTTTCTTGTGTGTATGTTATGCATTTATTTTCCTCATTTAAACTACTTACCCCTCCCAATTTTTTTTCTTTTTCCGTCTTTGTCTCATTTGTTTTTTTTTTGGCGGGGAGGTAATATTTGCACAATGTGGCACTTAGAGCATCATGAGAATGGAGAAAATGAATGTTGGGTTTGACTGCACTTATCTTATTTGCACAAAATGTGGCAGTGCACAAACTGGGCAACTGGACCATGCAGGAAGCAAACAGGATGCAGACAGCCAAAAATAGAAATTGGATACATTCAGTTAATGCTATTCTGAGCATCATGCAGGCACGCTAAGCAGTGTTGCATGGTGGTTAACAGTAAGACCTTAAGAATGATTAGTAAAATAGGGAATGTCATGTAACTAGTCCTATGGCAGCAGGTGTAAGTGTACGGTTGGAGTACAGATGGTCCTGGGTTCTAGTACAGGGTGTGCAATATTTGTTTCACTGTTGTGACATTGCAGCTTATAGCAATGAACTGAAAGAAAGACAAGTGCTATTTCAACCTCCTTGTGGCAATAGCTGTAAGTGTAGGACTGCTGTACACATGGTCATGGGTTCTACTACAGGATATTCCATATATGTTTACTGTTGTTTCACATCCCACTATAGTCACACTCACTTGTAACACTTGATATAGTGGAACTGATATTAATTATATGTCTGAGAGATGAAACACTAGTACTGTGTCAGTTATTTATTTATCTATGTATTATCACATTTATTATTAGTTATATGACTGTGGGTATACTGTGTACTATATTCCTGTAAGTATAATTTTGCTATCTGGACTGGCATGGCTGTCACATTTGCCTATGATTCATAAAAAAACTGCTTATACATACAATAACTTTTCAATTGCAATGGCAGTTATGTAATGCCTCACTGTTTTACACTGCTTCTCTCCACTTACAATCACGCAAACCCATTGCTCTGGGGTGTGCACTCCCAAGCAATGTGTTTGCGCAATGGTAAGCAAAGGATAGCATTGCCAGTGTGCACACTCCAGTAAATGCAATAACTGGAATTGGCAGGAAAGTATCAGCTCCATTGCTCTAGATCCATAGTAGACATGGTAGGTGTTTGTGCCAAAGATGCCAGATTTAGAGCACAGAGTTGGGGTGTCCAGCAGTCCAGGATATTCATTGGGCTCATAGTTAAGAACTACAGCCAAAGGCTTCTGTAGGGGGACTATTTTGGCTCCCAGTACAAGTCTGAGGCTTGGGATAGTTTGTCCTAAGCTGCATCCAGTGCCACTGGTATCCTGCGTACCAGTGAGCAATGTAGACATCATTATAATGACTTACAGAAGAGGGGGAGGGATACACTTGACCATTGGAGTGAGGTTTTTAGGACTGAGGACATCCCACACCTGCCTAAGTAAAATCAATAGAGAGTATTTGTAAGATTTAGAAAGCTGAATATAGACAAGACTGGTATTTGTAATGGTCTTCTGTTCTGCTCTATTTTTTCCGCAGCTGCCAGTGATCAGGATTGCAATGTCTAAGCCCACGGGTCTATATTGGTAAGAATGAAGAAGGTATTTGGTATGTATGTAGCAGAACAATAGCTTTATTGTTTTATTAAAAGTTAAAGATAGCTGTTTTGGTATTTTATAGAGTTGTATCAAATTTAGTATGCATGCATTAGTCTGTAGCATGAACCAATAGTACAGTATTTCACATTAGACAGAGGTTATGGGTTCAAATACCACACTTTTCAACTATACAATACTGTTATTTTTTCAATAATATTTGCATTAAAACCTCTATACCAGTGACACAAATGCCCTGTTGTAAACTGTAATCTGTATAAATGGAACAAGCATATGTGCAATATATACACATTCCAAGGATTAATTGCTGCAGTCTGTAGTATAGTGTGCATCTGTTAGGAGGTTCTACTCTTAAGTATAAAAGTTAAGATAATAGAGTAGAATAATTGTATAAATGCATTGTATGTCACACATGAAGGTGCTAATCTTATCTCTTTGTTTTTCCTCTCACCTGCCTTAACTCTCTTTTTAATTTTATTTTTATTTTATTTAATATTATTTATAAAAACATTTTGGTGCCATTTTTATTTTATTGTATTTTATTTTATGAATATTTTAATTTATTTTTGTGTTATTTTACTTTATTATAAAAAAAAAATTTTTTATTGTTATTTTATTTTTTTTTATTTTCCTTTTTTAATTTTATTATGTGTCATCAAAATCTGTCCATATCATCCATGTGTCTCACATCACTAAATGCTACACATGACAGTGAGGTAGGCCTGCCCCCCCCCCTCCACCGGCTCCAGCACCGATGCCCAGCAAGTCTGGGAGACCAACCTGGCAGTACTGCCTCTGCTGCCCCTGCACTACCTGCACTCACAGGTAGTCTTGCCCCGAGGCTGGTCCAGTGGTACCCTTCAGGTGCTGTGGCAGAAGTAGTGATTTCATCTCCTGTAATCAAGTTGCCAGGGATGGTGTGTAGGGTCATGTGCTATACCGTTGGTGTATTCCTATGCTGGCTGGAGAAGCTGCTCTCTCTTATTTTACATAGTACTAGGAGGAGGAAACATCAAGCACTCCAGCCACCAGCAAAGTGAGGTGACAGTAATGACAGTCCAGTGGGTGAGGATTCAATTCTTACTGTCATTCAAATTGACTGTGGATTTGGGATGTCCCCCAACATTTGTATCTAACACTATTCCTGTCTCTTGTCTTGTTTTCTTGTCTGTCTGCAATTACTTCCTTATCTACCCAACTTACCTGACCCAGACATACCTATGCTCCTTCCTCAGCTTTCATCTGTCTCTGAAAGAAAAATAAAATGGGCACCTGTCTTGCAAAAAAAAACCTCATCCCGTACATAGCTCTCCATTTTGCACATGTGTCTTATTGGCACACTTTATTCAGTCCAATTGGTTATAAAACATAATGGTATTGTGGTCACCCTCTCTATCTCTGGAGGTGGCAGTCCAAATTAAGTTAATATTTTGCACATATATGTTTCAGTTTACACTTTTAAAGAAATGGATAGCTATGGCTCTTTCCTACTTCCCTCCTGCACTTTCCTGTCCTGCTTTCCCTTTGTTCTTCCCCCTGCTTGCTCCCCATTTCACTACTTTCCTATCTACCCCATTTCACCACTTTAATCTGATCAAAAAATAGAATGACACAAAACAAGCATAAGTTGCTGGAAAAGCAATGGATCCCTTCACTTTTTGGATTTCATGTTCGCACAGATTTGCTCAGTGTGCACCAATGCGCAGCAACAGTAAGTGGTGGCAAAGAGCTGTAATTATCGCCACCCAATGCCACTTAACACCACTGTGCTATACCAACACACAGCAATTCATCTTTTATAAACAATTCCTGTCTCTGCATTATCATTCTGTAATGAAAAGTATTCAAAAGTATTAGATACACCTGTATTTGAAACCAGTACCATCTGGCCCCAAAAAGGATTGCTTCAATGCATTAACGCATGCTTCCAGAGAGTTAGTTAAGCAGCAAGTGTATTTCATAGACTCAGTACTAACTGTCAGACTTTAGCAATGCTGCTCTCATTTGCACACTGCTTAGCTATGCAGAAACATGTCTATCTCGCATGTGTATGCACTTTGCTAACCATTGTGCAAACCTGCTGCTCACCACCCTATGGGAATGTACATATTATGATGTATTACTGCTGTTTACTGTCAATTTCCTGTGTATGAGATGAAATTACATGTGGAAACATTACAAACTGAGAGCTCTATCTAACAGTATGTCACATATTTACAATACATCCATGTGTTTCCCCCATCTGAAGCACTGCAACCCTGGTGTCTCAGTACTTTTTCCACACATATATCAACCATAAGCACACTACAAACTGTAATATCAAATGTTGTGTACTATGCTATGCACATCAATCTGGTAACATGTAGAACTGCAACTATGAAGCATTATGCCTAAAAGCCTAATCTGCAAGGCTAGGGAAGGAATAAGCATGGACCATAGCCATAGGTGACCTTCAACACACTTGGCCAGACCAATCTTGTTTTTGTCAAGGGTAATTCTTGCTTAGTGAACCTTGTGGACTTCTTGGATACCGATCCCAAAAACCTGGATGTGGGACAATAGGACATACCACCTATGTCGAGTTATCCAAGGCCTTTGACACTATGCCCCGTTCATGCCTCATAGTGAAAATCTCCCATGTGGGAATTAAGTCATACAGTAGTAGAGGGATAGGCAAATGGCTCACTGACATGACACACACTCTCATAGTTGAGGACTGCACCTCCTGCAGTAGCCAATTACCATTAGAATACCACAAGGATCTGTGCTGGACCCTCAACTGTTTGCAAATTACTTCTCTGAAGCACAGGCTATGGTAGATGGCCTGTGGTTTACCAAGTTTTCAGATGACTGGTAACTGGATGCACTAATAGAGTCCCCAATGATGGTAACATATTACAGAAAGGGATGCCACACACAAATGATTGGTGCCAAACTCACGGACTGAACCTTAAAGCATAAAATGGCTCATTCTTCCCTTTGACAATGAAGCACCCCTGCTAATTATGATATATATATGTATGGGTCTACTTTGTTTCATTGAAAGCTCATTTCACTAAATTTGAATTCACCCTGACCAAATCACTGAAAGCTCAAATTACTGAAAACTCATTTTACCAAATCTTATTTCACTGAAGTACTGTCACTGTGTAGATGTATATGCCCTTTTCCCCACTGCAGTGCAATCCTGGAGTTAGTATATATAGTTGAGGGGTGTCAGGGGCACAGCCCCCCACTTTGGGGGGTATGGGGAGCTATGCCCGCCACATAGTTTGGGTATATATTGTCTTCTGGAAAGAGTTAGTCATTGGTGTTGTAACTATTCATTGTATATGGTTTAAAATGTATTGTTTTGAAGCTTTTGGTGAAGTATAATAGAAAAACAAACTAGGTTTGGGGCTGTGCACCCCACACCCCCCTAACTATATATACTAACTCCAGGGTCGCACTACAGTGAGGGAATGGGAATATACCTTTTACTTGCCTTACAGTACTATACCCAGATGAGTTATTAGTAATTTGAGCATTCAGTGATTTGTTCAGGGTGAATTTAAATTCAGTGAAATGAGCTTTCAATGAAACAAAGTAGACACACACACACATATATACATACACACACACATATATATATATATATATATATATATATATATATATATATATACACACACACACATATACATACATATATATATATATATATATATATATATATATATATATATATATATATATATATATACACACACACACACACACACACACACACACACACACACACACACACACACACACACACCTCTCAAACCTCAAACTCAGTTTTGTGAGACTTGGGAACACATGTTGCTTACAATCTACTCTTTCATCACTATGTGTCCATAGTGGTGACACACATTCTGCATTGTGCACATCATACATATGGATATCACATCCAAGACCAGGGTAGTCATACCTCAGCTGTACTCTACCCATATCCGACCACTAATTGATTACAATGGTTCCTTCTGTCTGTACCTCAACAAACACCTGCAGCAATTGGAGAAAACACAGGTCTGTGCCTGGGAGACTCCAGGGCCTCCAAGCATGACATACATGGAAAGAATGAAAGACCTGTCACTGTACTCAGTATCATGCAGGCTGCTGAGAGGTGAACTATGCCTGCCCTACATAGCAGTCTCAGTCCATGCCCTACTGGAAATGGTGGACATCTGCAAATCAAATGGGACAAGAATAACTTGCTCCAGGGTTCTCAACCTAACTGTGACATAAACAGAACATGCTGGGGAGACAGATATATTCCTCAATGATTCAAAGACCTCTTTAATAGGATTCCACTGCATGTGGAGCAGTGCTTCTCAGTGACCCTGTTCAAGCGCAGCATTGACTACTGGTTGGGTGATTGTAATGTCACCTCTGTAGTAGTCACCTCATGGACAGGGCCAATTGGTGCTGCTCACAAAATTGTTCTGATAATAATGACAGGTAGTTGTGTTTTTCACAGCTAGGCTTCTAAATGCCCTAGGACCAATAGGCTGATAGCCTCCTATGTACCTATCAAGCTATGAGCCTAAGCAGGCCTCCCAACATCTTGTCTCCCACATGGTCTGCTGATCTCATCTACAATAAGTTCACCTGCAGTCTTATAAAACACAAACATGTGCCATGGTGCTTGCATAAAGTACTGTGTTCTATAGTCTGTGTACTTTGGTAGGTAGGGGTTCTGTTCTCACTGAAGTCAACTGTGTGTGTGTGTGTGTGTGTGTGTGTGTGTGTGTGTGTGCGTGCGTGCGTGCGTGCGTGTGTGTGCGCGCGCGCGTGTGCGTGTGTGTATCTAAACAGAAGAGAAGTGTGTATCCCACAGTCACTGCTGCAATACCATGGACTGACAATATTTTGATTCTTGCAGACGCCTACACATCCATTTAATGTAGCCCATCCAACATGGCCCAATGATGTAATCTACTGTTAAGTTCACCTGCCCTCTTATAAAAGTCAGAAAAGTACTGTGTTCTGTAGTCTGTGTACTTAGATATGTAGATACGTAATTCTCACTGCAATTAACTGTGTGTGTGTGTGTGTGTGTGTGTGTGTGTGTGTGTGTGTGTGTGTGTGTGTGTGACCTCTTGCTGGACATTACAGAGAGCATTTTACATCAGCATGTGGGACACTGTTATTACCATATTCTCCTCAGCAGACACTGCTTTTGACATCAGCTGTATCAGATTTTTTGATATGCAGTACTTCCACCAGGGCAGGGCAGACACTGGCCTGGAGACCAGGCAGATATTACTTTACCCTAGACCAGACCAATTACAGTGACATGGCTTTAGCTGTATCCACATACATCATGGCATGGTTTGTAGGCCCAGTGTTATCATGCTGAGAAAGTGCTGTGGTCTAGCCAGCTGCTTCATGTGTCTTGTGAGATATATGCAAAACAGAGCATTATACTCTATTACTGTTCTGATGAATTTTGACTACAATGCTGTCATACAATCCTATGATCTGAATATGATGGTGTGATGTATAATGTGCACAACATAGACTTTCAATACCAGTGTGGACACTTGGTGGTAGACGTTCAGCATACTATCTACATGTGTTCCCAGTGTTGGTATCACTGGGTGGCAGTATAGCAGGACTGTTGTGAATGCTGTGATTAACATGGCATTCCACTTTTCAGATGGGCAACATAAAAAAGACACATTTCTTCATTTAGTTGCAGATTACGTGTCTTTGTCCCCATTCATTTGAATGTGTTAGATCCTCCTGTACTATGTTATTACCATTGGTGGACTGAATGATTACACACAATATGCAAGAATCAGCAAACATGGTAAGCCAAAGCCCATATACTTTAGCCTGAACTGTCATGAAATAGAGTCCAAACAGTGAAGGGCCAAGTACAGATCCTTAGGGTTTGCCAATGGTGGCAGTGCTACTGGTTCAGATTGAGTCACCAACTTTCACAGTGTGTTCTGTCAGTGAGCAGATTGGTTAACCATCTACTGACATAAGGGTTATTTGACAGCTGAGAAGGTGTCTCAATTATACCTGCATGGGGGATTGTGACAAAACCCTAGTCCAGATCATAATAGGCAGTATTTACTCTCTTACCTTCATCCAGGCCTATCATATGGAAGGAATGGTCAGTGACATCACAGATCACCTATGGCATGACTCAGCACATACACCTTCCTGATACGCTTGAATACACACTTCAACACATCCTCCACATGGGCTATACTCCCATGTAAATAAACATGCATCTATCTGAGTAGAGAGGACATCTGATGCATGCATCTATAGAGAACTGCTGACTCTCCTTGAATGCTAGGTAGATCAACACATGATCATGGACCTCTTCTACATGTGCCCTAGTTATATTCTGAGCGTGTGCAGCAAACCTGTGGGAGTTTCTAATGCTACATCATGTTTGTTACATCTGATAGATGTCCTCAAAGAGGTCATCAAGGGCATGCATGATGACAACAGTATCATCTTGTGGAACTTGACAAGGTCAAGGCATTTGACACAAATCCACACTGAGGTATTCAGTCAACACTGTCATATCATATCTACATAGCTAAATGGGTAGAGTTACAGCCTCATGTGCAGTAGGTGCAGGGTTTGAATACATGGAAGGGCAAGTAAGCATTTATGTTCAAAATGTGTCCATAAACAGCTATATCACCAAATGTGTAGGCCAGTGTATCACATACTTGGCATCTTACTATGTTGGCATGTGTGACATGACTTATATCTCAGGCCCAGTGATCAGGTACATACATCAGGGTGGTGTGCTAGGCCCTTTCCTGTCGATTAGTTAAGTGATGGACATTACAAATGACATACGCATGCTGTGTCTACACCGATGCTGAAGGACTACAGAATGTAGGCAATCATTGACTCCAACTGTGCTATTAGTATAATACAGACAGTAGCAACACATACCAAACACAACTGCCACAGGTATGTCAACACCTGCATTGACAAGCCACATGGCCACATCACCTAAGTATAATGTGGACATTACACCCTATAATCAGTCCAATAGGTAATGTGACCCATGTGTTGGTCTAGATGGTAAGTGGTACATCCACAAGCATGTGGCCACAGTGCAGACTACTTCCTTGAATGTAACACAAGTACTAGGTATGTGGATATCCACATCAGAGGCCATAAACCTTCATGGCTCCCAGCCATCATCACACCAATAACTGTGTACAATGCATGCTTATTCATGTCCCTACTGACACATCTTCCAATGATGTTTAACAGACATATACCACCTTTGTCACAGTGAGATGTTACACAGCTTATTGGCTATACATACATATTCTTTCTGTGGAATATGCAGGACTGCCTGATGGTGTGGAACACCAATCAAGTTGTTACACCAGATGCATGTGTACTACCTGTTCTGCTTATGCACACAGTACATCCATCAGTGTTTGACAACATTAATGGCATATATATCCTTCATGACAGTGTTGACTGTACCATATGTGTATATATATATATATATATATATATATATATATATATATATATATATATATATATATATATATATATATATATATATATTGTGTTTGTGTGTGCAGGCTCATCTCTTATCACTGTAAGACACATATATTGTATCAGTGGCATGGGATTAGGAGTGGTATTATTCTGATATTGTTCATGATTGTGGCTTGTTCTGTAATGTCCTCCATGATGCTTTTCCTGTTCCCACCTTGTTGGAGACCTCTGCTGAGAGTACACTCATATTCAGGCATAGCAGTTTGCCCAGCTTCACTATATGCATCCTATCCCAATTGTATGTCAGATCCCTGATAGATGTCTTCTGCATTATTTATGTAAGTATGCTTATCTTACACAGACATCCTCCCCATTGTTATGTCACCTTGTGTGACAGTCACATAAAATAAGTTTTCACTGCACAGTTCCTACTGTACCATATAGATATGTGAGTGGTGTGGCTGCTACAACCATCTTCCGTTGACATGCCCTCCTCTGCTGTACATTAAGTCATTTCACCTGGCCTCTTTCCCAGTGTTCATTCCTACAATTAATGTGTGTGTGTTTGTGTGTGTGTCCCTATACAATACTCACACTTCTCCTGAGTGTTCATTTTACATGGCAGTCCATGCCCCACTACAGATCATTCACACAACTTCAGTGCACAATGCCAGAAATGGGATATCACAATACTCTGCACTGTAGGTACACTGCCCTGTGCTGTGTTTGCAGCATATGCTTCCCATCCATACCTCTCAACTGTCTAGGTATTCCCAGAATGTCCAAATGTGTTCCTTATCAAATTTGTGGCTTTCTGCAATATTACTGGGATAATCCCAGGACTGATATGAGTCAATATTACATATATTTGAGTTCATACCTCTCAACTGTCCTGAATGTCCAGTTTTTGTCTCATATTTTTGATTTTTTTCCCTCAAAAAATTTTGGTTTTCTGACAAATCACTGGCAAATTATTGCATATTGAAGTCAGAAACTGATAGCAGACATTTGAGTTTCAAACGTCATGCTCTTCAGAAAGTGCAGGCTACTATACAACTTATTATTCTAAGTTTGGAAGAGCAATATTAACAATCTGTCTCTACTTTTGGACATTTGTACCCCCATTGTTTATGTCTTTTTCCAGATTTCTTACTCTAAAAAGTTGAAAGGTATGTTTGAATTTTATTCTAGCACATTTCTATGCGATATCTATGTCAAATATGTCCCTATTTCTAGTTAAATATCCCTGCATTATGGTGGCCTTTGTGCAGATGTGTTGCACTAACAGACTGACAGCTGTCTGTGAAGCCCTGGTAATAATTGTGGCATTTCGTGCAAATCTGAAAACTGTAGGTGCTCTGCTTGAAACAGATTTGATATCCACATTCACTTACATGGTTTTGTTGACAGCAACACTGTTGCCGGCCATGAAACCTAGGTTAGACAGACCATGCTGCATTAATATGCACTGTACATTGCCACTCGCCGTGGAGCCTACACAAGAGTTTATTGAGGCCCAGGGTATTAGTCTCCAAATAATAAAGAACAAAACCTTTTCAATAATTAGCATGTCACAACTACACTTTTCCTGTTGATTGATTTCAAGATGGTATATTATTTTATATTTAAATTTTTGGATTATTAAAGTCTATGAAATAGTATTACTCCTAAGTACTATGTATTTTATCACTTGCATCGTCACTGTATCCTCAACGCATTTTGTAAAGTTGTGTAGCATTTTTACTGCAGAATGGAATTATGCATATCTGAATTGAACCGCTTTGCATTTTCAACAGCTTATGTATTCAGATTTCAAGTGAGTATCAGTAATATACAGTTTGGCAGGATTCAAGAAACTCTGCATGGCTCACTGAAAATGTGCAATGTGCACATGCTAGCTCACCAATTTGTATTCAGTTGATATGTTAATTACTGCATATGCAGCTGAATTGTATGCTAATCAACAAATTCAAGATGGCAGAATTATTCAACAAGCTCTAAAACAATTGTGTACACTTAGTGTAGCTTTCTGCATTGTACTCCAAAACCTGTTGGAGCTGTTGCTGCTCTTCTGCACATGTATGTGGAGCAGGCTCAAGTCTATGCTGCTGCTGATAGACCTCGGGCATGAAGGAGAAGGGTATTTAGACCTCATTTAACTTTTCATGGTCTGCATGAGATGGAAATAGAAACGCAATACAGGGTGGTTAGAGACACTCTCCAGGAACTCTGCAATGTCTGCCATCCTCACTGAAAGCAAGGGCAGACTGAGGGGAACCAATACCTGTGGAGAACAAGGTATGAGCTGCACTTAGAATATTAGCAACAGGAACCTTTCAATGAACCTCAGGGGACACATTGGGTGTGTCACAAGCATTAGCATCTAGTGTCCTACACCAGTTTTTGAATGCTATGCTACAGCATGCCAGTGGCTATATATATATTCCTCCTACCCCTGAGGACAGAGCTAGAGCTATGCAGGAGTTCTACACCATATCACACTTTTCTGACGTCTTGGGTGCCAAAGACTGCATGCACATTGAAATCAAACTACTACCTGGATAACAGGAAAGGGTCTACATCAACAGAGAGGGGTTAACTTCATTAACTGCCAAGTCATGTGTAATTCTAGGGGAATCCTTCTAAATGTGTGAGTGGCAATCCTGGCAGTTACCACAGCTCCCATATCTGGAATACCTCACAGCTCTACCAGAGGTTTTCCAGGGGTGATGTGATACAAGGCACTTTTTGGGGGGATACAGGGTATGCACTCATACCATGGCTGATGTCACCCATCAGAAATACACACACACACACACACACACACACACACACACACACACACACACACACACACACACACACCATGGATGAATGCTATAATGAGGCACGAGCTCAAATAAGAAATGTCATAGAGCATGTGTTTGGGCTGTTGAAATCTAGATTTCGGTGCCTAGATACATCAGGGTGTTCTGCAGTATGATCCCAGTACTTGTTCTGAAGTTATCACAGTATGCACTATCCTACACAATATCATCCTGCACAAACAACTCCAGCAGGAACACCAAGGGCTAGAAGCAAGCATTCTAACACCACTAGCAAATTTACCACATCAACACATAGGTGAGGAGTCAGAGGGGGAACCCCCAGGTGTTGTGGGTATAGGTAGATATAGGCATGTTATGCCCTCACCCTGGCCAAGAGGCAATGGATAGTGCACATGCCGACCATCAAAGGGGTACACCTAAAGGGTACGCCTTTCATCCTATGCACATACATACATACATACAGTAAAATTGATGCCATGCAATGCTCACGACCTTTACTTCTCCATGTAATGGCTGTTTACTTTTAGCATCAGACATAGTCAGCCCCAAATGACAACAGTTGTAACTGCAGGACTATGAAGCAAGTGTTGAAACTGTAATAGAAAAATACATGTGTAAAATAGAGAAATACATATGAATGAATGGCAGATACCTGCCTAACTGGAATGTGTAAATGCATCTAAGCAGAATGTGTGTAAGTTGTCCAGCAATACCATAAATATCTGACATGACTGACATCTATAATATATATTTGTGCAGTTTATAAATTAATCTGTCCCATTCAACTGAAATACGTACTTTAGAGAAAGCATTCCAATAATTATAGTTATCCCTACACTCCTACAAGTGGAGACATAAGCATGATTGAAAACAGTCTCCTCCCCTTTAAATTCCATAGCCACATGATTACTTTTCAGTGTAGATTCACCATGTATTTGTATGACACATTGAAAGAAAAATGAGAAAATAAGCAGAGATAAGGGCATGATTTCCAGTTACAAACAGAAGGCAGAGCTGCAGTTTTACAAACATTCATAAATGATGAGTGATCACTCATTCCACTAAATATGCTATGTACACATTAACAACCAGCTGAGAATGTACAACTGTATGAACTGTTTAATATTGGGTATAACATGTTAATTGCTTGTATGCACAATATTTAATTGCTGTTGCAAAGCTGTGTCTGTGGCAAGGAGAGATAACCCACTGCAACCGTGTTGTGTAAGTTCAGTAGTCTGATGGTTCAAATCCAGATCTGTTTAATTGTTTAACCTTTGTTGTCTTTTTATTTATTTATTTATTTATTTAATTTTCTATGTGAGGCATTGTGCAGGCATGGTTAGCTGCTTAAAAACTGAAAATTTAATTTCATTCACCTTACAATATGTAAACATGCTTAACGGCATTGTGCGGTGGTCAGCAACATAGATGGTAATGTCTGTCAAAATTCTACCTGTTACTCGACTGTGTCTTTGGCACAAGGTGTAAACACATTGAGCTAAAAATGAGAGAACATAAGTAAAGTGGATTTGGAGATAAACAGTAGTTATTTTTACTGAGGAAGGGTCTTATTGAGTATTTACACAAGTAATATATGTTTGCTGTTCCCTTTTGTATTTGCGCTTTGCCTACCTGTGCGCGGACAGGGCTCACTTCTTAAGGAAAAATGTGAAAAATTACATTTGTTTCACCTTCTTTTGTGCAAACAGGCTCAGGGGCGATGTGCAGCCATCAGCACTCTGAACAGTACTGAATGTAGAAAGACACCTGCTGCTTAGCTTTCCCTGAATCACCAGGTGTAAGTGCATTGAGTCCATGCTCAGAACACAAGTAAGCCAGAGTTCAAATTCAAATCACTCCACATTTTAGTAAGGGTGTCCCACTGTCATTTTTCACAAAACCTTGATTAGAAAGGTAATATTACATACCAATATTTATGTAGAGCTGGTTGATTAACAGAAAGGTATCATTACTGCTCACATATAAATACGTTTGAAAGTATCACAAGTATTACGTGCATAATTGGTTTAGCATGACAATGATGATTATGTAATACAAAATGCAGTTGCATATCTTTGATGTACACAAATGTTTACTGACAATCATCTGCAACCCTCTTATTACCCAAGTATAACTGTAAAGCAGAATGTATTGTGAGGTATGCATCATAACTCCAAACTCTATTACAAAAGTCATGCAAGCCTATCAATTTACAGTATATTAGACAGTAGGCCTGCATCACATCTGAGAACACATAATCCAAACATACAAATATAGGCTTAAAGTATAACATCAGTCACCTTTTGAACTGTATAACTGTAATGACCATGGTTAGCAAACATTTCTTCTTGGTAATGGGGAATAAATACCTATGCAGAAATGTATGCATTCTTTTTTACACAGATTTAAATTCCACATTGTACAAATTACTTTTAACAGTGTCCAAGTCCCCATATAATAGGTATCAAGTCATCTCATGATTCCTTTCAAAGTCATGGCTTAAAAGTCAGGCCTTTTATCATTTTAGTGCTGACCAGTGGACAATGTGTGTCCAGGTATAGCAGTACACATGCCATAAATCAATGCCCAATGTCACATCATCACTGCTGTTACATAAATGTTCCTCTTTGTTTAAAATTGCATAAAAGTGGTTGGCATGGTTGTGCATGTTTGTGCATTGGTCGTAAAACATTATATCACAAATTGGCTGGAAAACATTGTAACTGTTGTTGGAGGACCTTTGCAGACATATCAGAAGATGTGAAGGATGGTGCCAAATTCAGGGCTCAGAGGTGAGGTGTGGAGGAGTCAAAAATATTTGTTGCATTCCTCGTGAAGCACTACAGCCATAGGCTGCTGCAGTGGAACTATATTGGGTTTTAATACAATGCTTAGGCTTGGAACAGCCTAGCCAAGGCTGTCTCTAGTGGGAGTAGCATACCATACACTGGGGACAGTGTAGGCACCACTACAGTGACCCAAAGAGGTGCAAGCAGGCACAACCACAACTTTAAATGATAAGGAATGCTGTAGATAGCCTAGACTGGTATGCATAACGCTTTCAGGTCTCTTCTTTCAGTTTCTATTTTACAGCAACAGAGGAAATACTTGCAAACAGGGACGCACATATTGAGAGTTTGAACCAACTGAGAGAAGCAAGGCATATGTCTGCAGCACAACTGACCCTGATTGTGATAAATATATTGTAATTCCGTAGATCAGTATCAAGTTCAGCATACATATCTTAACTGTAACAGCAAGCATGCATGCTTTGTTCTGTAGCTCTTGGTAATTGTATTAGGCAAGTATAATAATGTATTCAGATTATGTAAGTGCAGTTCCCAAAGTAACCAATAGAGTCACATTCAACAAGTATCATTTGTACATTTGAAATGCAGCAATACTGGCATTAATGCCATGCTAAGTTAAGCTGCAATATCTTTAAAAGCATATATTGGATTTGTGCATATTACAAGGATTACCTGTAATAATTCACAATCATTTTTTAGAATTGTGAAAGTGCTATAACTACTATAATAAGAAAAGCATTTTTATTGTAGTGAAGTATGAATGTGACATTGCATGGTTCTAATGTTCTATTTACTTTTTTGTCTCATTCAACATCTTATCTCATTTTTTTTCTTTTTGATTTTTGTGGGTTACCTGGAAACACCATTCTGAAGTCATACCAAATGCTTTTCAGCAAAGGAAGGTACTGCAACAATTGAGGTTCAGCCTGCCAATCCTCCACCAGCTGCTACACTAACACCCAGCACCTCTGGAACACAACCTGGTAGTACTGTCTCCACAGCCCCTGCACTACCTGGCCCATCCACATCATGTAGTATTGTCCAGGCTGCTGGTTCAGTGGTTCCTTCTGAGAGTATTGGTGGAGATGCTGATTATGTCATCCACCAGGAGCTGCCAGGGATTGTGCATGATCTAGTAGAGACTAGCCTTAGTGCCCACATCAGCCACCTGAAGAGGTTGCTTATTAAAATAAAAAAGAGATTCCTACATCAAGCAGTCTCACAGAGAACTATGGAAGGGGACATTGATAACAGTTCTGAGTGTGACGACTAGATTCTCACTGTACCACACTTGATGGGCATGAGCCTCTGATGTCCCCTACCAATCCCCAGTCATGGTGTCCCCCAATCTTTTGTGTCCATCACCATCCCTGTATCTGCCTTGTTTGTCCTATTTGTCTGCACATGCTTACTCATCTACCCTACCTACCTGACCCTCACAGTCCTATGTCCCTTCTCCAACATTCCTCTCTTTTTGAGATCCAAAAGAAAAAAATGGGCACCTGTCCCACAAAAAAAAAGTGTCCCATACATAACTCTCCACTTTACATATGTGTCTTCTCCACACACATAATTTGGTCCAATTACCTATACAACATCAATGCATTGTTGTTACCCATCTGTGTTGTGGTGACAGTCCAAGTCATCAAGCGTTCTCTACATTTTCACATTACTGTGTTAAAAAAATGGATATCTATGGTTCTTTCCTAACCCCCCTCCAGCAAATTCCTTTATTGCTTCCCCTTTGTTTTTCCCTTTGCTTGTCCCACTATTTCACCACTTTCTTAGATACACCATTTTCACACTGTTAATCTGGTGAAAAATAGAATCACACACAGCACACATGGCCAGAAATGGCCCATAAAAAAGCTTTCACTTTTTGTCTTCTGCATTTGTACAGAGCTTGGCATTATGCACCAATGCCAATCAGTGGTGATTATCTCTTCATGTCCTTTAGCAAAACCTGGTGGGTTGTTGCCATTGACTGCACGTGTCCAGTTATCTCCATGCAATACTGCTTAGACTTACTAAGCTAGAGGAATATAGAGGTAAAGGAGAAGAAAGGCATTACGTCAAAATCATTACTTGATAGTTATTTAGACTGCCGAATAAAGTAATGTGTCACTTCCTATGTGGAGTGTCACCATAAATCACTTGACTAAAGTTTTTTTTTTGTTGCCATAACATCAGGGGTTCAATTCCAGATGCATCTTACATTTCTTAGTGATATGTTATAGATGTCTATGATATGTTTAATCATCCATCTCTTACTATTTGCCACAGTTATAAGTTCTCAGGGAGAAATATCTGATACTGACCAAAAATGGTATTTCCATTGACATCCATTATACAGCTGTGACATATTTATCCAGCCGTGTTCTGCTTGTTATAAGCCTATTACCCCTCTACTATACCTCTGTATCAATCACTTCATACTGCAGAGCCTGGCAGCATAATAATGTGAACAGACCAAAAGCATGTCCATGAATATTACATTACACAAAATGTTATGTGTAAGTCCATCTCTCCTTGTATGCACCCCTTCACTCCAATCCCTTTTTATGGGTGTGTATCTATAAGAGCTGATTGATGTACAGGTCATCTCATGGTTGCTGCTTATTGAACTGACTCTGCTGATTGATAATATAAATGGTTTACCTTCATTCAATAGATGATTGGTGCCCTTGTAGTGTGCAAGGTATCAAAATCTGCTGTAATATTACCTTTGTGTAACATTCAGGTGGTGATGGATGAAATGTTCATCTAATATGATGTGGAAACTGTCCTTAGTGTGAAGAAGTATACTAAATATACTTTTCAGAATATCTGGCCCTACACCAATAGTTAGCATATTTGCTCAATAATATTGATAATTTCAAATGATGCACCATCCCTTGTCATTTGTGGGAAGCAATACACACAACTAATTTGTCATTTCCAGTGAGACCTGCAAAACAAGTAGGAATTATGATACAATTTGTGTAAGACGCATACTTTAGTGTAGTCATTGATAGTCCCATTTTTATTCCCAATTACATTTACTTAGCTAATGATATCCTGACACCATTTGTAGAAAGAGACAATCATCTGGATTTGAACCCTGGCACTCATGTGCTCTGACTAGTAGCACACTGCTCTTATACCCTGTGCCAAAATGAAAGCTAAGCAGGAAGGAGATTTTACACAGTACTGTCCATAATGCTGATGGCCATTTATCCCCACTGAACCTGATTTAGTGAAGGAAGGCAAACAAAATTAAAGTTAAGCAGAAATCCGCCTTTGCTTGGCACTTAATATCATGCAAATGGGGAAGGCAAGGTCAGCAGTTATTTATGGAATAAACTTTTGGCCCAACATTTCAAAGTTAAATTACAGTATGCACATCATACTATCTAAAAGAAAATTCTCCTATAACATATCAAGCAAACCTGACACATGAAAAATTCACAAGAAACAGATGTATTTTGCAGTTAACCCCAATCAGGTCTGTTACTGTATGTCCTTGTTTGTACACAGTTTAGCAATGAGCATCAGTGGATACTGCTACTTCAAAAGCGAAAAGGAATTCCAAAAATTTGAATCAGGCATGTGCTAGTTCTTTGCCAACATCCTCACAAATCAGCTTCTTGGCGATGCACTTTTTGAAGTGGTGTATAGCATGCTAACACTGGTTACTGGGCTGTAATTCTGCAATAAATGAAAACACATTCATAAACACAAAAGTAGGCCAGTGACGTGTTTCACCGAACACATATTTTCTGATATTCATGAGGGCCCTGCAACAACGCACTTACAAATGATATATCAGGACTTGGGCCATTGCCAAACAGACTCCAAAATTACTGAGCATAACTGCAGTATTACATTTGGTATGGATTTATAGTGACACTGGGCATTGGTCATTCATGATCATATCCCATTGATATTGTCAGTAACTTGTATTAATTGGACATACTTTCACTAGAATAAGAAGACACATAATGCCATCATTACACTACTACTGTTTCCAAAGTGTGTGTTTGGGAGTGTGTGTCATCTACACAGCATCCTGAGAAATATGTATGTCTGTCTCACTTCTACAATATGCATTCATGACAACTTCTTTCACCTGGGTTTTTAGGATACATTCATACATCCTTTTACAAATTGCACTCACACAATCATACCACAAGTCCTGGCTTTGCACACACGTCTCACAAAAGTATATGTTACCTGCAGCACTATGATGATGTCATCCTCTGTAAAGTGGCCTCTGACAGTGTTAAAATCAGACTTCTGTGGTGGTACATGCAGTATGTGTGTGTGTGTGTGTGTGTGTGTGTGTGTGTGTGTGTGTGTGTGTAGTCATAACACCATGAGTCCATGTCCTGCTGCCCACACTCCAATAGCAGAATAGCAGTCAAGAGATACTTTTACACTACTACATGACTCCACAGTAGTTTCATACTGCCCTCCCAATATCCTCTTTTCTGCATACACTGATGATGTCATCCTCTATAAAGTGCACACCAACAGTGTTGATATGAGACTTCTGTGTTCTCTAGCTTTATGTAATTGGATAGGCTGAGGTTCTGATCTTACAGTAGTCAACTTGTGTGTTTGCAGTCAGAAGAGCATGAGTCCAGGTCCTGTTGCACTCAATCCAAAAGCAGTCAGAAGATGCTATTACACTGCTACATGACTCCACAGCAGTTTTATATAGCCTTCCCAACATCATCTCCTCATCATACACTGATGTTATCCTCTATAAAATCCACTCTAAGACTATTAAAATCAGACTTCTGTGGTGGTGTGAGCATTAACTACTATGTTCTATAGCTTATGTATTTAGATAAGAAGGGATTCCAATTTCACAGTAGTCAACTTGAGTGCATGTGTGTTCATTCAGCTATCAGTCTGTAGGCAATTTTACTCCATGATGTGAGTCTTCAGTTATGTCAGAGAATGCTCCCCAACATTTGCTTCTCTGCATACATTGAAGTTACCATCGTCTATAAAGTGCACTCTGACACGCTGTTTAAGACAGATGTATGTGGTGGCACTTGCCTAAAGTACTATGTTTTGCTGCTTGTATAACTGGACAGGTAGGGCTTCAAATCTCCTAGCAGTCAAAGTCTGTATGTGTATCTTCATTAAACTACCTGTTGGAAGACGATTTTTTACAAGGATGCGATTCCTCAGCTAAGTCAGACACTCCTGCCAACTTCTTCTCTGCATATGCTAAAGATGTCATCCTCTATAAGCTGCAGTCTTGTACTGTCAAAAGTCAGACATCCGTGGTGGCATTAGTCTTACACTATATGCAATACACCTTCTATCCATACACATGTATGGTGCTTGATTTTGAGATCAGTCAATTGGTGTGTCTGTGGCTGATGGTATATTACACTCATCGCATGATGTTTTGAATTTCTTTAAATTTCACTGCCACAAAGGAGCCCTCTGAATCCAGCAACTCCCTTTTCCTCCTGTCCTTATAACATCCATTCTGTGGAACACTGAGGATGTCATCACCTCAAAGATGCATACACACATCGTGAAGCAGAGACACTCCATGACTATCTGCAAGCCATCTCCAGACCACTGGATATGGGATAGCTAATTCTGTCACAGGATGGTGCACATGTTAAACATGGACAGAGGCAGTTTGTACTGAATCAAACACATATGTACATAAACCTACTATCTTCCATCACATTACTACAGTGATTTGGTTAAATGGTATAATAATGGTTAGGATTTTATGCGTTCTTGGCCATTAGCCTAATACTGTCCTATGACCCCTATGAACATCGCACATGTCAATGTTGTTGTCATCTACATGTGCTATGTTGAAATGTGGATATATTTGATCCCTAAAACAGAGTATTGCAATCTGTAATTTGAGCTACTGTACTGATGGCCACTACTGCCATTTGGTTACATTTCCTTCCATAACAGCTGTGATAATATGCCTACTGGTGACTGTTGACATTTGATGATGCTGTGTATATTGTTGCCTTACTAAGGCATCTGTTCTTGTACTGCAGTATATCAACATTGTACTCAGTTGTCATGCAACCATCACAGTGACAGCTGCAGTATGGCACAGGTGTGCATGTGTATACCTAGCATCTGGAAATGTTATCTGACATACAGCAATATTACATCATACTGATTACATGAGCATATATGCCTGGATTCATCAATATATTCTAAGGTGGTTATATAGACAAACATATGAAATGTTGAGATTCACTTGCAACCTTGGTGAAGCCATTGCATGCACTATTGTGTTTCTATTCACAAACATCATATAGGTGTCCCCCAGCAGCATATCAACCTCAGTTGTAATTTTTCCCATGTATGGTGTCAAAGCCCTCACTCACACATTTCCACAGGTAAACATATAGGCAAATGATGTACAGCTGATATAATGACATGAAATAGGTAGAGTTGTATGACTGTGTTAACAGTTCCACTGTGTCACATGTGATTCAGGCCAAACATTTTATTTGGAATTAATGTACTGCATGAAGTGCAATTATAGCATAGCTGCAGCTCTAGTCTGATTGAACTGCATCAGAGACATACCACTGCATCACATCAGTATTACCACTTGACAGTTTCCATGAACACATATGGAGGTATGTCAGGATTTAATGGCAGTATAATATTTTCACCAGAAATGTCAGGGGACAGTAATCATATGGCACATGTGCTAAGTGTTGATATGCACTTATATAGGGTGCAGCATGTATTGTTTGGCATGTGTACAATATCACAGTGACAGTTTTCCTGCTCATTGACACTAGAGTTTGCACTGCTGTACTTTTTGTGCACATGAGCATACTTGATGCATTGTCATCAGTCATACATAGTACTGCACCATTCATTATTGTGGATCACATTTTAATTCAACTATCAATTACAGTTGCTTAAGACATTGTTATTTCATGCGGCAGATGCATACAATACATGGCTGTGTTTCAGAATCCACTCCTGATAGT
This sequence comes from Protopterus annectens, assembly GCF_019279795.1. Taxonomy (NCBI): domain Eukaryota; kingdom Metazoa; phylum Chordata; order Ceratodontiformes; family Protopteridae; genus Protopterus; species Protopterus annectens. The sequence continues at coordinate 856,444,160 of NC_056732.1, read as the reverse complement.
GTGGTGTTTTCAATTGTTGTTATCCATATGGCCAATACCTATGTCAGGCAGGGATGCTTTAGTCAAGTGTATCACATCTGGCATGGTGAGCTCCCATACATCTCCTTGGCCATATAGAACTATTGTTCACGATCCACACCCATTAGGATTTGACAGAGCAGATTTTTCTTCAAGGTGTTCTACCAGATGCTTGTGTAATACATCTTTCTGTGCTCCATCCAGAAAATACACAGCTCAGCGACAGCACTGATGGCATGAGTTGATTCTTGCAGGTGTGGATTATGGCTTATGTGTCATGCAAACCTCACAACTGGCCAGTATTGCCCCTGATTTCAACTCCAGGTTTAACACTACTCCTCTTAACCACTCGAAAAAGTGATAATTTTGGGGGAAGGGGTGGTAAATTCCCCTTATAGAATAATGACAATTATTGCAGTTGTGTTTGTTCCTGCAGGATATGTATAATACGTTACACTCACAGATTATGATTGTCCAAATATTTTAAAAGTATTCCTGATTGTGCCTGTTCCTGTTTTTTTATAGTTGTCCAGAAGTCTGTTGCTATGTGTCCATGATTGGTTGAGAGGTATGCTGACATATCAAGCATATTCAAGCAAGTCATTTTGCAGAGCCTCACACTATGCACATACCCCCTATTGGATATACTGTCCTTGCTAAAATCCTTTCCAGTGAGCATGTTATTGATGTTTATATCACAACCATTCACCTTCATTGACATGTAATCTTGTGTGACCATCATGTATATACTATCATATGTGATGACATTATATACTCTCAAATGATGTCTAAACAGCAGTACTTACTGTGCTAGCTACATATGTGCTTAATGCTATGCTACTGACTTGTCTTGGAAGTGTACATATATTGACATATACTATCTTGGGGATATTGACATATTTACCATACCCTCTTCCTCTTTCTTCATTCCTATCATTCATGTTGGTGCCCATTTTCATCAGCACACTTTCACTGCCTAGTATATATCTCATTGTATTTGCCCTTGCTGTTCCCCCTATCAAATCATTCTGCATATAATTGTAGTTGTGTACATTACACTCAGTCTACTTTTTTGCTGTGTTATTACTGCTGTTATTGCAGTATTTGCAACCCTGATTTTGAATGTCGCTGTCAGTGCAATCTCGTTTGCTCATTGGTGACCTTGAATGCTTCATGACTCTGTGGTCATGCTGCTCTTCACGGTTTTGTAATGGCAGCCCTGTTGCTGATCATGAAACCTTGCTAATATTCATGTAAGTATGATGAGCAGCATGAATATGCATTTAGCACTGCTGCTCATCACGCAAACATGTAAACTCTGTGAGCTTTGCAGAAGCCTACACCAAGTTTGTCTTTATTATTTATTTTTTATTTATTTATATATTTTTTTAGTACTTCATAGTAAATTAATGGAAAAAAAATTAATAACCATCTTTTGTACATTAATACAGTTCATATATATTTCTGGAATCCACATATGTTTCTGACTTGGGTTATGTGGTCCATTGCAATAAATATTGCTGTCAAGTAACCTTTCAGTAAGGAAAGTTTTGCAGTAAACAAAATATCACTGTCAAGTTATGTAGCATCAAAGCAAGCAAAAATAAAATCATAAAATTATAATAACAGAAATAAAAATGAGAGTTATCACTACCCAGCACATGCATGAAGTGCAATGAAAATATAGTGCTTTTCAAATCTCATATGATCAGACCTTTTGCCATTTGAAATGTGTCTAAAATGTACAGCAGCCCCTGATGAATTATTTATCTATTGCACAATGACTGGCCATTAACATTTTAAAACAAGCATGCTGATTGATCGGGTATGTATTAGAATCTCAACTTCTTAGCTTGTCGAATGCCAAAACGTCAACAGCTAAACGGTGAAAGCTTAAAAGCGCGAATGGCCACTTATGCAAATTTTTTCATTGGGAAAGAATTTGCTTGGCCTTTGCAAATTAAAATAAACTTCCAGACCCTAACAAACCCCCTGATGTAGGGGCTGTGCCCCTCACCCCCCCAACTAAATATACCAACTCTGAGATTGCTTTACATTGGGTAAAGGGCAAATTCCCAATAACAGCCAAGCAAATTCTTTCCAGATTAAAACATTTGTGTAAGTGACTGTTCGCAATTTTAAGCCTTCTCCGTTTAGCTGTTGACGTATCAGTGTTTGACAAGCTAAGCGGTCGAGCATATGATATAGACCTGATTGATCAGCCCAACCAGCGTGCTCATTGTACATCAAGAGTATACCAACAGTAAAAGTCTAGACGCTAAAGTATCATTGAGAGGCCAGACTTTTTTTCTATTGGTATGTGTTAACATGCATTAGTCAGAAGGAAAAAAAAGTCTAAAACTGAAATTCTGTCATTATTTAGTGACTTTATTCTTCATAAAACTGGTTTTCTGACAAATCACTGAGGAACACAATCATTAAATAATCAGTTTCAGACTTTATTTCCTTCAGACAATGCAAATCTGTCCATCCTCAACCCCTTTTCCTATTTTTATACATGGGGTTGGGGTATCACTATAACAGTGACAATCAAGAGCAAAGGTTTACACCTCACAATCTTTCTTAAAAAAAAAAAAAGGCGGAGAGGTACTTACGAGAGCAGAGAAAACAAAAATGTAAAACTAAAAAAACATACCTGATTTTCCTTGTATTTTCCCTGTCACTGGAATCTCTAAACTCTAAGGATATTTCAGCTTTCTCTTATTTTCCATATAAATAAATAAGTAAATAAATTAATTAATTAATTAGTAAGCAATGGAGATCTTCCTATCTCCGTTGCTTGTTTTCCAAAGCACTGATGTACTGCATAAACTTGGAAATGGAAGTCTCATACACATGTGCAGTACATCAACAAAGCAGAGGAATTGGGAAACAACATGAAAGAACACCACAGCACTGTTATGCAAAGACATTCCCCGGGATTCATGAACCTTGCGCCAGGCGCCAGCATAGCGTCGGCGTTATAACGCCAAATATGGCTGCTTAGCGATTCAGGTATGAATGAATTCCACGTGCACTACCGGCGTGCGCCGGACCGTCCCGCCGGCGTGGTATGCAAAACACACTGTGTGTGGTATTGCACCATGCAAATGAGGGCAAATAGCGATCCACGGTGGCGAGGCGTAACATATAAGAACGGCAATGTAAACCGAAAAAAACGGGTTTACATTTACCCAAACATACCGGAGGAGTAACGGAAGGCTGTCAAAGTCAGGTATCATATAGGTGCAATATGCCAATGTGGAAAGGCACCGAGAATGTCCAAAGAAAATATGCACAAAATGTAAAAATGACATAAATGGCACGTATGTAGAAAGAACAGCAGACCCGGGATATGTGCACAGAAGTTGCAAAGCAATGAAATAATATGACAATGTCCTAAAGAGCAGTAGAACACAAATCAGCTGCACAGCCACCACACACCATAGTATGTATGTAAAGCTGCAACCCCAGCGCAATGGTTGTCAAGGAGTGGTGGCGATTGTCCGCGCCGTAACCATGTATTAGTAGTCAATTCCATGCAAATGAGGCAGATAAACTTCCAGACCCTAACAAACTTTCTATTTGAAGGTAGCTCCTCACCTCCAACCAAATATACTCAACTCTGGAGATTGCTTTACATTGGGTAAAGGGCAAATTCCCAATAAATGTTTCGCTAAAATTCTTCCAGATTAAACATTTGTAAGGGACTTGTTCGGCACTTTAAGCCTTCTCTCCGCTTAGCTGTTGACGACAGTGTTTGACAAGCTTGCTGTCGAAAGATGCCATGATATAGACCTGATTGATCAGCCCAACCAGCTGGCTCATTGTATTATCAAGAGTGGCTCAACAGTAAAAAAGTCTACAGACGCTTAAAGTATCATTGAGAGGCCAGGACTTTTTTCTATTGGTATAGGTTAATTTATTAGTCAGAAGGAAAGTCTAAAACTGAATTTGGTCATTATTTAGTGACTTTATTCTTCATAAAACTGGTTTTCTGACAAATCACTGAGGAACACAATCATTAAATAATCAGTTTCAGACTTTATTTCCCTTCAGACAATGCAATCTGTCCATCCTCAACCCCTTTTCCTATTTTTATACATGGGTTAGTATCACTATAACAGTGACAATCAAGAGCAAAAGGTTTACACCTCAGCCAATCTTTCTAAAAAAAAAAAGGCGGAGAGGTACTTTACGCAGAGCAGAGAAAACAAAATGTAAAACTAAAAACATACCCGACTTTGTATTTTCCTGTCACTAATTCTAACTTCTAAGGATATTTCTGTAGCTTTCTCTTATTTTCCATAATAAATAAGTAAATAAATTCATTCATCTGACTAGTAAGCAAATGGAGATCTTCCTATCTCGCTGCTTGTTTTTCCATAAAAGCACTGATGTTAAATGCATAAACTTGGAAATGGAAGTCTCATACACATGTGCAGTACATCAACAAAGCAGAGGAATTGGGAACAACATGAAAGAACACCACAGCACCGTTATGCAAAGACATTCCCCGATTCATGAACCTTATGCTTCAGGCGCCAGCATAGTCAAGGCGTAACGCAATATGGCTGTGTTTAGCCATTCAGGTATGAATGAATTCCACGCACTACCGGGCGGCGCCGACCGCCCCGGCGAGGGTGGTATGCAAAACACACTGTGTGTGGTATTGCACCATGCAAAATGAGGGCAAAGAAGCGATCCACGGCGCAGAGGCGAAGCATATAAGATCGCAATGTAAAACCAAAAAACGGTTTACATTTTACCCAAATATACCGGAGGAGTAACGGAAGGCTGTCAAAGTCAGGTATCATATAGGTGCATCATGCCAATGTGGAAAGGCACCGGTGAATGTCCAAAGAAAAAAAAATATGCAATAAAAATGTAAAAAATGACATAAATGGCACGTATGTAGAAAGAACAGGCAGACCCTCGATATGTGCACAGTAGTTGCAAAGCACGAAACAATATGACAATGTCCTAAAAAGAGCAGTAGAACACAAATCAGCTGTAATAAGCCACCTTTCACCACCATAGTATGTATGTAAAGCCGCAAACCCCCAGCGAATGGTTGCCGCGAGTGGTGGCGGTGTCCGGGCGCCGCGAACTATGCATTAGTAGTCAATTCCATGCAAATGAGGCAGATAATAGTGAATCTAAAACGGCGCCGCGTAAGGATGAGCAAGCAAACGCATGAAGGTACTCACACCGAGGAGGGCTCTACACGAGATACATGTCAACCACAGAGGGGTGTGCCACTGTAGGAGGAAGGATATTGAGGTCAGCAATCTGGCTGTACAATGCATTATCACAGCACTGTGGATTCGGCTGTTAGAAATAGATGCGCTGAGAGTATTGTGAATGCGCCGCGGCAAATGCATGTGCACGGTGATGACTCACGCTCCCTGCAAACCAGTCATGTGGACGCCTCACCGCCAACAAACTAATGATATAGAAGGTACGCGGAGAATACGGTAGGTCATGGAAGCAGGTAAATGGATCCAGAATGAGCAATTAACACCAATCAATGCAGGAAGGGCAAACGGGCCAGTAGCCGATAACTCCTGCATGCAGACTCCTGCATAACGGGAAAGGGGAGGCATAAGGAGTGCAAAGATAGTAGGATGTAGTAGAAATGCAAAAGAGCAAAGAACCCAAATAGCAATAAGCCAAGTACAGAGGTAGCATAACCGCGGCTGCGATAAAATGCATCATATGCCATGCCTGCAGGATGGCAATGTAAGATGCCAGGCGAAGTACGCAGGCAACTGTACGTAACACTACAGGCAGTACCGCTAAGCAGTTGCAAGCCGCAAAACCACGGAATTAATCTTGTGGATACTGCCGGGCAGACACACCCAGTGACATCACCGGGTATACAGCATAACAGTATTAAATGTGAATGCATTACTAAATACTGCGCGATTTCAAACGCCGCAGACCGTAGGGGTGTAAACAGACGGGAACTTTACTATGTATATGGTGCCGCGTCGCGGATGTATAGGTATGTGGCAGAGACAGACGGAGCGGCGGGAGGGTGGTAGCCGATAACCACCGTGAGGGCCCCGCCATAATAGCTGAGTGTCTCAGACTGCGACCCACCAGGGCCAGCGCGGTATCCGAGATATTAGAGCCAGGGCGGACAGGACACGCTACAGCAATAGTGGAGCCTGCGCCGGGCCACTCGGAGAACAAGACAACAGAGGGTTTCCATCCCAGTGGATTACCAAGGTATGTGTGGAGCTTCATAATCACTGGCCATTACAGAAAATCTTCAAAGGCCAACCGGGGACATAACGGGATATCCTCGATAAGGCATCAGCATCCAGGGTACTACACCAGTTCTGGATGCCATACTCATTACGCCCATGAGCACAAGATTTCCCCACATCTCCAGGAGGAGTTTACAGGCAATATAGCGCCGCTTCCAATCGTGGCATTAACATCTGGAGGTCCTGGTATGAGAGACTGTAATGCATTATTAGAAATTAAGTCACCACCCGGGAGCAGGGTAGACGCTACATAAACCCGCGAAGCGGGATACCCTCCATCAATTGCTGTGGTCGTGGTGCGGTACGCGCAGGGCATTATTATGGATGTGTAAGGCAGCCCTGGAAGCTACCATCAATTTGATCTGGCATGCCATTGCATCAGGTATCTGGGGATATCACACAAGGTCACCTTTGTGGGGATGCCATTACGACTGGAGCCGTGGTTGATGATTACACCCATCAGAAATGCACACAATAATAATACGTAAGAATGCTATATCGAGGCAATTTCACGACAAACGGTAGAATAACTCATAGAGCGCGGTGTTCGGATGTTGAAATCACGGTTCCGTGTTTGATAAGATCCTCGTGGAGCCCTTTGTAGTATTCTCCAGGCAATAAGTGCTCCACATATTCATAGTATGTTGTATGCTACACTAATATGATTCTACTTGAAACAGCTGGCGGTAGGGATATAATGCTCGAGGGCCAATTAAGTTCGCCATTAACCGTTAGGGTAAGACAGGGCGAATAAATTTGAAGCCATGGACATTGATCTGGATTTCAGCCCCAGATTAGAGGGCGCATTCCATTATGTCTACGCCTGGTAAAGATGGAACGATAGTATTATATCGTTTGATAGAATTTATGGATTGATTCTGACTCCATTATTAGTAAATGGACGCCATTAATAAATATTGTCCGCTTCAGAATGTAATTGGGGATAGCGGATCGTGGAGGTGGATCGAATAAAGGTAATCACTAAATGATTGCATTAATCTAATAGCTATTAGTATACGGAACGTCCTTGTTCTACAGCGTTGAAGTCGATGTTACCGAATTCAGTTCATCAGTTTATGTTAAAGAATTAAAGGCGAAAAGTTGAAAATGAAGGTTACGCTTAAAGATATGCGTTACTGAATAAACCTGATGCAGTTCCGGTCGTTATCTTTAAATCGTTCATGACCGCCGTCCTGTCCAGGTCCTGGAGGGTATCGCCAGCGAAATGCCAAACGGTATCATTGATGGTTTGAAGTTCCACGCATAATCGATAGTCGTCCCGAAGTAATAGTTCTTGGTATGTTATCCCAACATTGAAGAACGAATTAGCAATCCCAGCACTTTGAAGAAGCGAAAGCCGTTAGTTTTAGAAGCGAAGTCGATTCCAATAGCGATAGCGAAGTCGAAGGAAGAATCAGGCCGCCAGAAATGAATTGTTCGTTCGAAGTCTTCCATCCATATTTGAACCTTTGATATACGAACGCAGAATATGAAGATTCATCCGTTAACGATATGTTTTGTATTCAACCAGTTTGTCGAATTGATGAATCGAATCATTTTATAGCAAGTCCATTTAAAACGCCCAAACAGCGAATCCATTTCAAGAATCGATATCCAAATAGAATGCAGTTTTCACAAACCAGTAGCGAATCATCCCATATCCCACGAAGTCGAAGCCGTTTCAGTCCATATTGTTCATCGAGTTCATATTACTGTTCAAAGTCCCCAGCGAAGGTTTTGTTTTGCAGGTTAACAAAGTCCATTTATACGTGTTTAACCAAAGCGATGAGTCACAGGTTGAATGCATATGTTGAACCCGAGGGTGTTTTGCGCGCAGCATTCCATGAATTCCCCAGCGAAATGGTTAAATGGAATGTTCCCAGTCCAGCGTTTATAGTTTCAATGAGAATGAATAACGATCTTCATGAATCTTTCGTCGCCATATCGCAGCGAATCCTCCGTTCAACGAACATCTCATCCCGTGAAGTCATCCGTTTGTCGATTTATTGTTTTATCGCTGTTGTTCATATCACCAGAATCCACCAGTTTACGCGCCAATGAAGAAATTATTCATCATCCGCGATATAATCCCGATGCGGAAGTTGATATGCAATCATATTCCATGATTATCAACTGTCGTGCCTGATCCGAATCACCGTATAACCTGAATTCTGCTTCATTTTATTGTCATCAGCGTTATATTCGAAGCGTTAAATGATCAATTCCATTCCAACTGATCCCGCGATATAACCCATACCAAACGACAGTTGTTCCGAAGCGTCCAGTTCCGAAAGTCATCTCTGCGTTGCCGATGCATCCCGTCCGCCAGCGCCAGCGAAAGCCACAATATGTCATCCATCGCCGTTCATTCATATCGCCAGTGAATAATGAACCGTTCAGCGTTCCGGCCGCCGAACCATCGCCAACAACTGTTTATTTGCTTCGATGTTTCCATGCCCAGTCCTCATTGCCGGCAAATAACTGTCCCCGTGTTCGTCGTTCGAATCCAGTGCCAGCGTAACTGTTCATGAAGCGTAAGGTTAGCCAATTCCCATCAGCCGGTTTATCTGGCCTGATTAACACATGCCTCAGGTGACGAATTTCACAGCAGCGAAGACTCCCTGATATTCAAACCAGATGTTCATACCACCAACCAATACGAATAGAGAAGCGAGAAACAAGGGAACAGAGACCCAACTCAGCCCAACCCATCCGCACCGGAAAGGGTAGCGTTCAACTCCACCAGCAGTTTGCCGAGTTCGGTGTCCAGCGTGAATCTGCGACAACCCCACGACCACCGCGACGACCTTTTCGTACAGTATGCTCGACGGCGCACGCGTCCAGCGCATACCTGTCCATCAGGCAGAGAGGCGAAGGTTGGATATGTAATGCTAAACGCCGCAGCATACCAACGACTGTGGACAACGTGTGCACAGCAGTGGAATAACATGTACACACCGGATGGCGATAACCCCAGGTTCAAGCTTGCCACCTTTTCAAATGGCAAGTGGGAAATCTTAGCGGGACACATCAGATGTTACAGGTGGGCACATACCCATGGTCAGTACAAGGGTTAGAACTGTAGTCTTTGGCATAAGGAAAAGTGTAGTCTTGTAGCGAAAGTTGCTTATTGTGTGTCTTGTAACATTTAGGAATGTACATACATAAATAAATTATGTGATGCAACTCTTACATAAGAATGATAGTGATGTCCACAATCTCAGGACATTTGCCATTTTGTAATATATTTTGTCAGACACAACCTGCCCAGGAGGGACTGTCCCTTACAAAGTGGCACAGGTGGTAACCGTTACCCCAGGTCTGCCATAGGGGTTGCAAACACAGAACAATGCCACCACCCACGCTGATGCTGGCGTGGATATCCACCAATGAAATGCCACAGCGGGGATGGGACATGTATGTATAGTGTCACAGCACACATGTGCATGGGCATATACCATCGATGTCATACGGATATGTACGACGTTACGCATTATCCCACGCGGTAAGGGGCGACTATGTCAATTATGTGTAATGCAAAGCTGTCATGATGGATATGTTCACAAATCATAGACAGTATCACAGGCATAGCATGCATGATGGAGCGATGGCCTAATGTTATGTACATACACAAGATATGTATGGCCTGCACATATGGGACAATGTAGTAGCAGAATAGGTACCCGAAATGGAGGGAACAGCAAGTGACCATGTCCAAACGTTCCATAGCAGGTGCAATGTATTGCCACAATGATGTCCAGCAGGGCGGTGTAAACACATGTGCAGTAGCTACACAGTACTGACCCCCCATGGTAGTGTCCACTGAACGGCAGAACTGGATGTCAACTGTCATGTCTATACAATGCGTCCGCTGTGGGTGGTACCATGGTGTGTCACCCTACCAGCAAGGAAGCTATCACATGACTAGTGACACAGTGTGCCCCTGTGGGATGTTGCACAGGACCTATGTCCCACAGCATGGTGTGTGTCCAGTCTGTGGATGTCACACAGACGCCCGGGCTGAGTAATGTGGCATGTGTGCACATGCAGGACTGCTCCTCCCACCCTGCCCACTGCAAACGCCATGTAGGAGTACTACATGCATCAGTACTGCGGAGAACATGGCCCATGGCAGAGTAGATTACACCCTGTGTTAGTGGCATGCAGGTGGAGTTAGATGTGTTACATGACTGTCATTTGCATATGTAAACTGTCTGAGCTGGGTAGAGGCACAGCATGACTATACTGAGACATGTAACATTGTATCCATTGTGTAAGGTACACCACGCATGTGTTATTGTAACACGACCTGCGTGTACGTGTGTATGGCACTGGTACAAAGGCACCCAAGGTATCAGCTAGACATACGGTCCAGAAATGCGTGGTCCTGCACGTGTACCCACGCCATGGTGTAATATGGCAACCACAGCACCATGTGGGCCATGTGTGTACATCAACCATGTACAACGTGATATGCCTGTATAGGGACAGTATCCATGTGATACACACCGCATGACTGTCGGTATGCAAAGGTGATGTGTATGCACTATGTGATGTAACTGATGCAATGATATCTACATGATATATCTGCCACACTGACACCTGTATGGGTGTCAGCAACATGAGTAGGATGAGCTAGAATGCTGCCAGGTATGTAGAAGTGGTATATGTAGGCATGTACAGTACTGTGTGACAGCAGGTAGTGTCGATGCAAATACTGAGCATGAGGGGCCACATGTCTGAGGACCGTGCAATGTCACACGTCCCTGACTTGTTGTAGTTAGCATGATATGCCTGCACCACTGTGTGAACTGTACAGAAGGCACATGGCGTAACATCCCGATACATAGGGTACGATGTGATGCTGGATGTGTACACTGGCAATAGCATAAAGTGGAATGGTGCTGAAGGGCAAAGAGCAGATCATGTCTGATGTGATACCCTCTTTACCACCCCAACCACCCATGCAATAATATGACAGGTGGCCAGCATGGGATGTGGTGTGCTGTGGCGCACAGAAGCCCATCAAGGGTGCCAGGAAAGGCATGCAGGTAGTCAATGAGTGTGTGAAGCATGTATGTCAAGATGTGGCCCAGTGCCATACTGAATGGCCCAGTCATGGGTGTAGAGATGCAGCCCCATACGTGCAATGCAGTACCATCCATGTAGTGTGGTCGATGTCGTAGTGTGGTGGTCACCGTGCACAACGACATGAATGGGCTAGCAGTCACTGGCGTGTGCTGCAGAGACATGTAACAGCCAGGTTGGCGGGATACAACAACTCTGGCGGTTTGAGGTGACATTGGGACTGTGTTCCCGGACATAACATGTGTATGGCAGTACTATGTATGTGTCCACAGGGTTAATACAATGTCCAGCCAAGGATTGGAACCCTGTAGTGAGTGAGAGTGTGTATTGCTGGTAGGTACCCCATTGGCAGGCACGATGACAGCAACATCTGTGTCGCCAATGCCTGCATGACCGTGGTATGCTGCATTGAATGTGGATGTAGTCAAACAGCAGAGACATACCACCACACTGCATGAGGGCCCACACTGCAATGTCTGGCAGTCATGTGTAGGTAGCTAGGCTGTGGAGTATGTCATGCACCATCAGGTCACACCATGTCTCTCAAGTGACACACAACACACAGGTGAACATAACTACCATGCAACAGCCTGCACATGTGCCCATACAGCACGTGTGCATGGAACAGGAATACCACTGTGGCGTCTGTGAAAAGGCCTGCACCACCATGTCTCAGTGTCGATTACCATGGTCCCTACCAGAGTGTAAATGTTGCAGAAGTCCACTGTGATCAGTGTTGGCACAGGCGTAGACTGTCCATCGACGGGTGCCATGCCATCAACTACCACTGTCAGTGGATGTCAGTAATACCGGCTGTAGTGTGTATGTACCATGCATGCTGCTATGGTTGTGTGTTTAGGGTGTGGCTAGCAGGGGTGGTAAGCATGGATGTTCAGCAAACAGGGGGGGAGGTGTGTAGGCCTAGCACACAGACACATGGAGGTTTGGTGCATGCTGAGGGTAGTGTAGGTATGGTATGTGTCGTAATGTGTCACCCAGCTATGCACTGCATGGAAGCATGTGTGGGTACATGGAGTCCATACTAGGAAGGGCGGTTGCTGGCAATACATAGCAGTAGCAACTGTCCTAGGTGCAATGTACAGTATGCCAACCCGACCGGCATGTAACCTGTGGTGTACAGTGTATTCACTGTCGCCTGTCACAATGTGAGTAGCGGCCACGAACATGGGTATCTGAACATGGACTACCTATGATGCAATGTGTCATGGGAATATACAGTATGTGTGTAAATCACGGTGTGGTGTGGGAACCACCCACCCATGTGTGTTGCAGTCCAGGTATGTGCCTGGGAGGTATGATCTGTGTACAATCTGGACTGGCAGGTGTGCCGTGTAGGGCATGGAGGCAGGTCCCAGGCACTGCAGATAAATGACATGTGTGCTGTACTGTGTGTGCAGTGCTAGTGTACAGCACAGTGGAGGGTGTAAGCATTGTCACACATCACTGCATGCTGTGCCTACCTGTGACAGCCCTGACGGAGACAGACATGTGACACCACTGCACAGGCAGCATAGCATGTGAAGATGTACATGTGGGCTGCACACCTTAGTCAGATGTCCACACGTCATGTGCCACGGTAGTGTGGTTGAACACGACTATCAGACTGGACAAACAGCACATGCCTGCATAACAACAGTATGACCATAGTCAACAGTCCCAGTGACAGAGTAGGCCAATGTAAACTATCCCTGCATGCAGACCACTGGCTACTGGACACCTGGCTAGACACACACCTGGAGGGTTAATTCACCATTGAGCCATCACATGTCCAAGTCCATGTGGGCCGTACAATGTCATCACAGGGTGGTCACAATAGCAGGTGGCAAGGCAGACACGGTGTACCAGGTGATGTGTCATGTGTGCATATGTCGACTAGCACAGCCGTTCACATGTCTGCAACATACTGGTGCACGATGTATACCGTTACATGATGAATGGAACTGCACTGTCACCCACTACAGGGCCATCTGACACAGGTGTGTTGTGACTGGTGTAACCCATGTTTGCACAGGATACACACTGCTGTTGTAGGCAGCCATGCTGGTGGCCACCAGTGATATATGCAGTGGTCATACAGACATACTGTAGACAGTGTTCATGCAGGAATGTCCATTGTCGTGGACGATGCGCTGCTATGTGAATGTAGGTGTTTGTTGTGAATGTCACACATCCAGAAGACACCATCTGGTGCAGTCATGGTTGTCAACACCCGGTACACACAGACACAGCAGTCAGAACCCAGTCCTGGCAATGTGTCAGTCACCTCGCATTGTGTGACATATGTGCACATGGCGGAACACCTCCCACTGTCATCTAAGCTGGCTACATGATGGCTGGAATGTATTGCCAGGTACAATGCTGGTAGCCGAATGAAGTACCTGGAATCAGACACAGTACGCTATGTCAGCCATGTAAACCATGCACACAACAATGACGCCAACAGACACAAACAATGCATTGACACATGGAACATGTGCACATGACAACTCTAATGAGGTATGTTGCACATATTGATGTACAATTGTCATCTATGGCCATAGCATGGATGCAGACACACATACTCACAGGTAGTACCATGTGATGTAGGTAGGGGGCATTGCTGCGTGTACATGTCACAGTAGATGTCCACACACATGTCCTGCATAGCCGTCATGTAGGGTAGCTGTGGTATGTGACAACTGGACATGCCCATACAAATTACCATGTCCCACAGGAGATGTGTTAGGTGTGTACCACATGTGGCGTGCTGACAACAAGCTGCGATGTGTATGGCTGCCGGTGTACCTGTGTGACCTTGTCTGTGATGGGTGCAAAGGCACATAGTATCGTATTGCATGCACACAAGCCCCACATAGGTGCATAGCCTGAACATACAGTACAAGGAGTGTGTGGGATGATAGCAACCCACAGGTGGAGATGGGTACGGACGGCAGCCCACAACCACATGTGTGTGTACGGTGTTCACATGAGCATCTGAGAGGCTAGCGTCACAGCTGTACAGGGTCACATGCATATATGTTCAGCAACATCCCTGTATGTCCCACCACTGGCCCGTGGACCGATGGACACCAACCACATGTGCAGATATGAGATGTGCACAGCACATCACAGATGCCTACCGTAGAACAGGCCTACCATGTACACATGTGCAGAGTAGGTCTGCGCCACCTGCAGTCTAACTCGTTACGTGCCAAACCACACCTATACTCCAGGCAATGACACAGATGGACGTGCATGCCTGTGTGTATGTATGTTCGTGAATGCCTCCGCATAGCAATATATCTGTGTCACCATTGTGAACAACAATATGAAGAGGTTGTATGTGTGAGGGTTGCATCATAGGTGTATGGACAGATCGACGATACGAACAGTGGGCCTGCTAAGTGAACATCCCTGTCCCATACATGGATACCTCTGCTGAGCCCAACACCACATTCACAGAGGGAGGGATGGCGATTGTAGTGCAGCAGCAGACATGTGGGTGGCAGCGGCACTGGATGTACACATATGTGTTACCCACATAAGTTCAGGCAGCCATCCATGTGCATGGGATAGTGGTGTGTCCACATACAGCACTGTGTCGATCAATATCCCAGCACATAGCACCTGCCAGGGCTACAGTGTATGCATGGATGTGTGATACCTGCATGCACCAGACACACCCTCAACAAGCAGTGTACAGCATACCTCGCTCGAGGACAGTGCCCACACCATGGTGATAAACATGTTGAATGTCCATATTCACACAGCTATGACATATGCAAATGGACAGCCACCCTGCCAATACCGTCAACCCCCAGGTGGATCACACCCAGTGCCATGTATGTGGCATACCCTGCCATATCATGCAGAGCTGACCAGCAAGGCTGCATGAGCTATCACAGTCCCACATGGTGCAATGGACAAAAGGCACTCTCACTATCAACCATACACAGCAGTAATGTGGCGATGCACCCTGTCATGTTACAGGTGCTGTGTGATGCTCTGCACAATGTGTGTGTACATGCTATGCATGGCCTTTCCTGCTAATGTGTCATGGTTACACATTGCTCCATGTCTATCACATATGCAACACAGGTGAGCTGTGGCAGGATTGTCCAGCACCGTACAGTGCTGTGTGGAAGTACATGGCACAACACATGCATGTGCAGGTGTCCATGTGTATGTGTACAGTGCCGCTGCTGGCGTTCACAATGGACACAGACGTGATGTGTACTGACATATACACAGCCCAGGTGAACAGTACCACATACTCACATGGGGACCTATGCCAACTGATATGGACATAGGTGCAGCCAGGTACACATGTCCATGGCAGGCTAACATCTACATGGTGCGGTACAGTGTGATGGGGTGGCACACAGATATGATGTGACACCCAGTGCTCAATGGTGTGAAGCCAGAACATCGGCTGTGTCACTGCTACGATGCCCTTCACAGATCACTGTGCAGATGTCGTATATGTCATAGCAATGTATTTCCAACAGTATGCCAGCACAGCAGTGTGAATGTGACCTGCCACCATCATTATGTCTTCCAGATAATGCCACGTTCCCGCTTCCACCATTCAGCCGACAGGAGGAGGAGGTGATCATTCCATACCTCCATGGCAACCACGCCGCCCTATTTAGCCATGTGCCACAGCAGGCACAGGAACGGCAGGAGATGTGGGAGGAGATGTGCAGGAGGGTGAACAGCGGGCGAAACAACCGCAGCTATCAACAAATCCGCAGGCACTGCACAGACCTGATCCAGCATGCAAGACAGCGTGCCGCTGCAATCGCCAGGCAACAACGTGGGACAGGTGGTGGGCCACCAACCCAGCCCCCACTCACAGCCACGGAGGAGCTCCTGGCCAGTCTGGGGACACCCACGGAAGAACACGCAGAAACACTTGCGTCCATCGTGGAGGTGGGTGTCTCCCGAGATATGAGCCTGGAGCCGCATGGTAAGTCAGTGTTGCATGTTTGTATGATAGGCGACGTGGGTGTGTCATAGTACAACACATGATATAGCAATACATGCCAGGTATATGGCCACACAAGATGCAAACCATAGTATGCTATGTTGTGTTAGCAGACATGTGCATAGCACATGCTACCACACACATGCATGATGTGAGATGCACAGTGCTGACTGTGGAGATAGTAATGGCTAATGTGTATACCTTTGTGCAATGCCTTTACAGGTACGTCTGGCGTGTCGCAAGGACAAGGGTCTGTTGCAGGTACGTCTGCTGCTAGTGCAAGGCATGTTCTGCTGTATTGATATTCCCCATGTGTCTAGGCATGACATGCTCACCTGTGTGTGCCCCAGTCCCGGTATACAGCTCGCACCACACGACACACACAAAACCCATGTACAGTAGATACACCCGTTAGTGTAGAGTGCTATGACACCACACAACCTATTGGTGTGTTACGTGCAGTCAGCTATGCATACAATGGTGTAGGTGTTACACAATGGCTGCATGTGTAGTATGCATTGGTATGCCAGTGCAGTATGCACACAGTACCACATAGTGAGCTGTGATCTGGCCAGAGCACAGGTGTTACCAATGTGACCCATGCCCCTGCATCGGTGCACACGTTGTAGACATGGCACATGCCATGTCCCATGCACGCGGATGTCTGGCTGCAGCATTGTCACACCATGACATGACCTATGCACAACATAGCAGACATCCACACTGTCAGCATATCCACAGAATGTGACACCTCACACTACTATGGTTGTATGTCACATGGGCCACCACAGGGCAGTGTGCACGATGTCTACCACACACAATAGTCAATGACTCAGACAGACAAGGCCATGGTTGATACCTACAGGCATGTTGATCTACAGCACATCCACAGTGGGTACTCACCGTTGCACCCTGTACACACATGGTGGGTTCATCACTGTAGTGGACCCCCTGGACATCCAATGTAGTACACCAGTGACATGGAACGCCTCTCCACAGCTACTACAGGTGCCTCCAATGTCCACCATATACGTGCTGCTGAGCATCTGAACTGACTTACAGACATGGCAATGTAATGCGTCCAGGTCACGCATCGCAGACACATAGCTGTGTCCTGCTACTGTGCAGTGGCACAGAGCCCGCACTTCACACTGTACAGCTATGCACACAGCTCACAGCAAGCGTACCTGCACAGACATCACTGTTACCCATACATTGTATCTGTAGACTGTACACATAACACTGCACCGTGACAGCCATTGTGATGTGGTGCATGCGGTGGGTCACCATCGTCACATGTCCACATGATACCGCACATGTTTGCGGTGTACATTACATACTGTCAGCAGCCATGTGTACTCTCAACTCGCGGCCACACGGTGTATCACGCTGATACATGCAAACTACCATGAATGTGTGTACTGCATGCCTACTAAATGACACCTGCCTGTTGTACTGTCCCCACCAGGGCAGTGTACATACTGCCACTATGAATGTCTGGTCTGCATTCACTGGTCTGTGTTGTGTGAATGCTGCATGCCACCTGCATTATCACATGCATGCTGTCTGTGTGTGTGTGTGTGTGTGTGTGTGTGTGTGTGTGTGTGTGTGTGTGTGTGTGTGTGTGTGTGTGTGTGTGGGTGTGTGTGTGTCTGTATTGTAACCGATGGTATGTCTTTGTATTGACAGGTGCTGTAGGTGAGTTCGCGTCCTGCGGTCAATCTGATGCTAGTGTCCCCACAGATACTAGTGGTGATGACCATGTGCTTGAGGCACAGGCAGGGTCGTCACAGGCAGACACTGTGCCAGTGGAGAACATCACACATACGCCCCTTTCATCCCAAGACACGGTTCAGATGCCGACACATACCCCAACACCGTTGACCATAGATGACGGTCAGTCAGCGTCTGTTGTCCCCGAGCAGGAATGTGTGGTGGCTGCAGAAGGTGTGGGTACACACGATGTTGCCAGTGTAAGGACTGGTGCAGTGCCACGCAGGCATGTGGCAGGTGCTGCTCGTAGGGGGAGCACCGCTAGACATACACCTGCCGTGACAGGGTGCAGCAGCTGGTATAACCAGACGCATGTTCCAGACTGTAATGGCGGCGCAGGCACGCGTCAACGGCAGAACCAGGAAGGGCAGAGGCTGCAGAGGTCCGCAATCCGTATCCTGAATGACAACATCCAGGCATTGGCGAATGCACAACAGCATCTTGTCGATGTTCTGGATAGGAGATTGGGTGACATGGCTGGTATCCTCGACCGAGGCATGGCCATCCTTGAGCGTGCAGTCCGTGCAGGAACGCCAGTTAGGGTGAGGCATAGGCACGGGCGTGTGCCAGCAACACCACCTGCCGCAGGTCAGCGTGTCCGGCCCACCCCCCATGCCCACCCAGACAGTGCTGGTAGCAGCAGCAGTGCAGCTGCTACTACACCATCCACACCAGGACAGAGCAGGCCACGTGGACGTGGCCCTGGACGGCCCCGTCGCGGGCACGCTTCCAGCGGACATGTGACATCGGAGAGTGGACAGTCCGCATTCCACCCGTCGTGTCTGCGGCGACCCCAGGCAGGCGCTGGTCAGGTCGCCGCCGCAGACACAGTGAGCCGTAACACCTGCACTGTACAGTCAGGGCTGCCAAGCATACCCCGTAGGCATCACAGATGACTGAACTGTGTACACACACACCCACACACAGCAGACACAACTGTAGGGCTCCACCACACCCACATGCAATCTACATAGTCATGCCCACTCAATGCACTGGCCCTTACACACACACATGATGTCATCCATTGGTACAGCCCATGCCTGTGGCACACATATCACCCTGTGCATATGATGAAGTCTCTGCCGATAACTGTGAGCTACACCATCACTGCACGGTTAAGCTAACATATTCTGATGCACAGGGTGGACACGATAGTGAGAGGTGTATGTGATACCTGTGTCCGCATACTACGTGATGTATGTTGTGGTGTGTGTGTATGGCTGGTGACAGGTATGTATGTGATGTGGGTTGTGCACGGACATCATGCAGCAGACATACCATGCAGGACAGGTGCAGCATTCATTGATATGTGTACACAGTATGTGTGGTGGTTACATGTGTAGCACCATGTCGGTGCAGTTAACCCGTATGATACTGATGGTGTACTTGCACGTGCCTACTGGGGGCACTGTAATTAGTTCCCCACGTGTAGTCGTGGGTACCCACAGGCATGTCTGGCAACATCAGCATAGCACAGTTACCCGCATCCAGCATGGACCCCTACATAGGTACATAGGCGCACATGAACGTAACAGGATATGTGCCCTACGACATGTGTGGACCTAGCATGACTGTGTGTGGTGTCTAACACCCCTCAGGATGGGGATGCCATATCCATCAGTCCCCAGTCCCTGGTCTAGCAGTGACACACAGAGGTTGGCTGGTGCATAACTATCATCACACATCCACATGTCATTAGCAGTCCTGGACAAAGGCAGTCAGGGCCTTTCCTTCACATGGCCTGGCACTCCTCCCCATGTTGTAGGGGGTGTCTGGCCGTTAACCCTGTTCCCCCAGCACGTCCCACTCATCTTTGTGTTGAGGTGTCTGACAGTCGCTTCTGTGCCCGTGTTTGCATGGAGCCTGGGAGGTGGAATGTGCCCATGTCACCCAGGTCAGACATGGCCGTGTAGGACAGGCACAGAGCACCCCGGAGCAGCTGTGCGGTGAAGATGCACAGCCGGTGTCCCCTGGGCCGTGGAGCTTGTGACACATGTCGTAGCACCGGCATCCCCGTCTTGTGGAACGCTTGCGCTCCTTCCGACTGCTGCAGGCGCCAGGTTAGCTACAGGCCACATGTGCCATTGTACGCAGTCATTGCTCTGGTGTGTGATGTGTACAGGGGTACAATGAACACCCGTGATGTGGTTGCCATTCCATCCAGACCAGGAGGCCACAATGGAATGTCTTCACACCCACATTGCCATTGTGTGTTGACAGAGGTTGCCACAGGTAGGTGTGGTAGCCATTTCCCTGAACACGTCCACCATCTTTAATGGCGTACCACCTACATGTGACATTGGGACGAACATGTCCTTCACACTGGGTAGGGCTGCACCTTCTCTGGCATTTAGTAGCAGGCCATGGCTCTGGCACCAGTCATCCTTGTCTATGACGCCCTAGGTGGATGTCCGTGTAACATGGGGTGTTGGGTATGTTGGCCAGTGCGTAGTCATCTGCATACCTTGTCTGCTACAATCCCCCTATGATTGCATGCACATTGGAAGGTCGGATGCCATATGGCAGGGGGCACAGGAGTGAGCCTTGTGGGCCTCCACTGGGTCCAGATATGAGTGTGACAAGGCACCTTGAGCACCAACCCTGTGTGGTGTGACCTCCAACCTGTCTGAGAAGCATCGGGTGACATATGTCCCCACATGTATGCTGGCGAGCCTTTCTATGGGTCCCATGTGTAGTGTGCTCTGAACGTTCCCACCAGGTCATGGTACTGTGTGCAAACCCACGTATCCCCATCAATGGCCTTGGTGACCACTCCAGACTGGATGAGCAGGTTCGGGAGGCAGGATCCGCCTTGACTATGTAGTTGTGGGTATGTTCCGCATTGGCTGTACACCGCTATCTGTAACCATGGCCACCTGTATGGACCTCCACACAGCTTTGCAGACAACACTTGTATTATAGGGTGTGGCTGTTGACAGTCCATAGGAGCACTACCCTGGCATAGTGGGACCACAGATGCCATATGGCATCCATTGGGGACATAGCCCATAGTAAGGCTAACATGACACAGTGACCGCATGTGTGGGCCGAGGGCCTCAATGAGGATGGATAGCACACAGCCAGGGACACCATCGGTGCCCATTGCTGACGTGTCAACCACCATAGAGATATGGGATCACTCCAGGCCATATGACATGTTTGGGAGGATACACTCTGGTGGGATGGATATGTTCCCTGTTGGGGGGGGATGTATGCATGGAACATGTCCTGTGGTTTGCAGACAATGTCTGTGGGTGCAGTGACTGTTGTACCATTCTGGACCATTTCCAGGCAAGTCTGTGTGCCCCCAACCATGTCCTTACCACAGTTAGGGAAGGCCCTGTGGTTGTCTCATGTGCCCTCTGCAGTACCACTCCCACAAGCGGACCTGGATGATGGTATGTGGGGCCGTATGACGCCGGTAGGAATGGGTGATGGTTTTCCTGGTACTGTCATTGCTCTGCCATGTAGTAGCTCCAACTGTTGATGTACAGGTAGTCAGTGGCTGCGGTCCACCACACCATGTGCCTACCTGTGGTGGACAAGGTCCTGATGTCATCATGTTTGCCTGTTGCAGACATGCATGTGGGTGGTCGGGGAAGGCATTCGTTAGGCGTTGCCGGTCTGGCCTCTGTTCAACACTGGCATGGAGGACTTGTAGGGTACCACACCGGTCGTATGATGTGTGTGGTTTTCTGTGGAGAGGTCATCACTGAGGTCCCCCATGCTGGTGTTGGTTACAGTGAGTGGATGACCAGTGGATCCACTATACGGTCTTGCATCACCATTGAGGGCTGTACATCCTGTGTGGGGCATATCCTCACCATGTGTGATGGGCAGAACTGTCAGACATCCTCCCCCTAGTATGTATGGTGCATGGCTGTTTAACAGTGGCCAGGTGTGTGAACACCTGGGACTGCTGGCGTACTGTGTTGTGCCATGGGTAATGTTCCCAGGCTATGTATGGGTGGTTCATGTCACCCAATACGGTGCTGTTGTGAGAGCATGCCCAATCACCAGTGTCCTCAGGACATCTGTGAAGGTATCCTGTGTTTGGGAGGGTTGTCTGTAGCATGCAACAAACTGTAGTCCAGTCCTACACATGGTTAATTGCACCTAGATATTCCTCGCAGCAACGGCCACGTCTGTGGCATGGCCGGGTTGCTGTTGTGTGGCCGGACACACAGGACGGTCCGCATTCCGCCACCCATGCCGTCGCACCATGTGTATGCATGTCTGATCTGTGCCGACTCTAAGTGTCTGAGCATGCCCAGTAGGCAGCTGTGTAGATAGACACACAGCACAGTGCACACCGCTACCGCCTGCAGTTATACCCTCGGTGCATGCCTGTATCCCCTGCAACGGCCACGCCTGTGGCATGGCCAGGTTTCTGTTGTGGCTGGACACACGACGGTCCACATTCCGCCACCCATGCTGTCGCAACATGTGTATGCATGTCTGCCCTGTGCCGAGTCTAAGTGTCTGAGCATGCCCAGTATGCAGTGATGTACTGATCAGTAGTTACTTGTTATTCCCGACTGCAGCACTAACGTGTTAGTGTACGGCGACCTTGGGATGGTAACAGACTGCGTGACTGCGCACTCTGTCCGAACTCCCGATCGGGCGCATTGCCTCTGCAAATTATACCACCACGTGGGGTATGCTCCTGACAGCTCTGCTCAGTAAACTCGGTAGCTGCTCTGTAAATGCTTCATACTGTAGTGTGTTCATGTAGATAGGCGTAGGTTCGTCCCCCGTCCCTTCCGTGTGTGTGTGTGTGTGTGTGTGTGTGTGTGTGTGTCTCTGTGTGTGTGTGTTTCCAGCTGCCTCTGCGACTGATTATGCTTTTAGATGCTCCGCAACACATGCCTCGGCTATTTCCAACTATTGTCTTGCGGGTGACGTCAGCAGCCTACAAGTATGCCTGTGACAGCGCTCTGTTTAGTAAACTCGGTAGCGCGTTCTGTAAATGCTTCATACAGTAGTGTGTTCATGTAGATAGTCGTAGGTTTGTCCCCCGTCCCTTCCGTGTGTGTGTGTCTCTGTGTGTGTGTGTGTTTCCAGCTGCCTCTGCGACTGATTATGATTTTAGACGCTCCGCAACACATGCCTTGGCTATTGCCAACTATTGTCTTGCGGGTGACGTCAGCAGCCTACAAGTATGCCTGTGACAGCGCTCAGTTTAGTAAACTCGGTAGCGCGCTCTGTAAATGCTTCATACAGTAGTGTGTTCATGTAGATAGTCGTAGGTTCGCCCCCCGTCCCTTCCGTGTGTGTGTGTCTCTGTGTGTGTGTGTTTCCAGCTGCCTCTGCGACTGATTATGCTTTTAGACGCCCAACACATGCCTTGGCTATTGCCAACTATTGTCTTGGTGGCGCCAGCAGCCTACAAGTATGCCTGTGACAGCTCTGTTTAGTAAACTCGGTAGCTGCTCTGTAAATGCTTCATACAGTAGTGTGTTCATGTAGATAGGCGTAGGTTCGTCCCCCGTCCCTTCCGTGTGTGTGTCTCTGTGTGTGTGTGTTTCCAGCTGCCTCTGCGACTGATTATGCTTTTAGACGCTCCGCAACACATGCCTTGGCTATTGCCAACTATTGTCTTGCGGGTGACGTCAGCAGCCTACAAGTATGCCTGTGACAGCTCTGTTTAGTAAACTCGGTAGCTGCTCTGTAAATGCTTCATACAGTAGTGTGTTCATGTAGATAGGCGTAGGTTCGCCCCCCGTCCCTTCCGTGTGTGTGTCTCTGTGTGTGTGTGTTTCCAGCTGCCTCTGCGACTGATTATGCTTTTAGACGCTCCGCAACACATGCCTTGGCTATTTCCAAATATTGTCTTGCGGGTGGCGTCAGCAGCCTACATGTATGCCTCTGACAGCACTCACGTCAGTTAACTCGGTAGCGTTGTGTAAATCCTTCATACTCTAGTGCGTTCATGTCAATAGCCGTAGGTTCATCTCCTGCCCCTTCCGTGTGTGTGTGTTTCCGCTTGCTTTAAAAATACAACTGAATAAGCAAATTGTTAAAGTGTTCACAATCAACAATGTGATATTTAAAATCATGTTAAGACTCACATTGTTGATTGTGAACATTCTTAGACATAGCATTTTTCCTGCACACGTTGTGGAAACAACGAAAACGTTGCATGTTTTAATGAACTGTTTAAATGTTACGAAGACTTGTGTTGTGTCAAACTATACTATTCTTGCTGCAGGTTGCTGGTTTGTTTGTGTTTCATAGTACAATATCATGTAATAAGTGTGTTCATAGTATGCTTTCTGTGATGTTGACATGTGTGTGTTTCGTTAGCAGTACGTCTCTGCTTTCTATGCTGTGGCTACATCTCCATTGCTCGCATAGAAAGTGACAAATGGAAGTGTAAGGGTGGACATTTAAAGCCTGGATACTTCCATGTTATGTGTAAGTCTCACGGGGCCAACAGGTGATAGCGCATACATGTCTATGAAGTACCTTTGGATACCATATGTGACCTGTCGTGGACGAAATGTTTATGTTGACTGTTCCATCTACCTATGTGTGACATGGTTTGTGGCCATAGGGTGCCAGCAAGTCTTCCCTGTTCATTGGGTGTTTGCCATGGTGTATTGACATCAATCCTATTAATTCACCGAAGGATGTCTTTCTTTGGTGTCAACGCCAGAGTTTGACCATCCTATGTCATTCCCAGCAGACGTGGAGATTGTGCCATTGGTATCTTTACACAGGTGACCCATCTGTTCCACTGTATGGAAGCGTGTGATCCCCATAGATGTGCTGGCACATTGAGTGTTGTGTACGCCGGTATCTGCCCAGCGGTCTTGCTTTGAATGGGGAGTGTGTACTGTAGACCGTATCTGTATTACCTGGGTTATGCCTTGCAACAGCTGTGGGATTCCCCCAGGTTTGCAGCTATGGGTGCCATCTTGGCCGAGCGTTTGTCCATCCATGGGAACTGCCTACTGGACACTAGTATCGGGCTGTCAACATTTCACAGCTGCATTCTCCATTTCCGGTGGATGATCGGTATTAGTATTGCGGAGTAACGCATATGCCATGGCCACGTCCCGCACACGGGGCGGGACGACGAATCATCTGCCAATCCACACCGACACCCATATTTGCATACCCATGATCCCATGTCTGCAACCCTCGACAGTACCCCTTGCACACCCTTCATGTGTGCGGAAATGGGATGTGAACGTACGTGTATGGACGCAGCAGCCTGGGGAGTCCTATTCATATGTCCTGCATTTCATGGACGGCTGTCATCACCCTTGAAGACGCTTGTGGTGCATATATCTACCTGTGCCGTAGTCACGGCTGTCACCTCTTCCGGTTCACACTATGTTGCCTACACTTACTTAAGGAGTAATTTTTGGTCCTGCAATGGACACCGATGTGCATATGTAAAGTTTAGAACATGTTGGACTGTGTCCATTCGGCCAGTGGGTTTGACTGCCGCCGTATGTTCCCCATTCCCGGATGTCTGTCCGCCTACCCATATTATGTAGTGCTACGTAACCCGTGTCCTTCCACAATTTACCCATAGGGTGTTACTGTAGTCCTGCAGGTTGGCAACTGCTTTAGATAATCCTCACAGGTACCATTGTGAACTATCCGCCACTGTATTGTCAGTATAACACAGCCGGTACATGTAGAACCTATTTATTCATGACAGTATGTCGTTTATGTGTGTGAACGCCATATTTTAGCGATAGTATGACCTTCCTAGTTGACGTTGTTGGTGTGCCATTAATATGTGTTCCACAGGTCGCAGGTATGTTCCGCAGAGTGGAAGCGGGTGATCCCCACATACTTGATAGCACCTTCGCTGCTGTGTACGCTGGGATTCGCACGGCAGGATGGATGTCTACGGGGTGTATCTACTGTTGTTTCCATCTTAATGTCTTGTGTCATGCCCTACTACGGCTGTGTGATTCCACCAGGTTTGCTATTATGGGTGCCATCTTGTCCGTACGTTTGTCCATCCTTGGGAAATGCCTACTGGACACTGATGTAGGGCTGAGCACATTTCACACATGCCTTTAGCATTACCCTATGGATGCTTTGCATCCTTACTGGGGACTAAGGCACGTCCTGTACCCGCAGCCCTCCCACGGGGCGGGACAACGGATTATCTGCCAAACAACACCGAGCCCCATTTTGCATACCCAGGATACCATGGCTGCAACCCCCCACGGTACGCATGACACATGCTTCATGTGTGCGGAACTGGGATATGGACGCACATGTATGGACACGGCAGTCTGGGGACCTCTGTTCATATGTCCTGCATGTCATGGGCAGGTATCATCAACCTTAAACACGCTGGTGGTGCATATGTCTAGCTGTGCCGTAGTCACGGTTAGTATTCTGATTGGCCGATCCCGGTGTATAAAGGAGCAGACGTCGTAATTTTTGGAGTCCTACAATGGACACCGATGTGCATTTGTAAAGTGTAGAACGTTTGACTGTCCCCATCTGGCCAGTGGTATTGACTGCCGCTGTATGTTCCCCAGTCGTGGATGTCTGCTTGACTACCCATCGTTTGTATGACATGGCCTATCTATATCCACGTGCCAGTATGCGGAAATACAGCAAACCTTGCGTCCTGCCCATCTTCATAAACGACATTATGGAACATATATCGGCAAAAACAGACACTGTCAAATACGATAGACTCCACAGTGAAAGGATACTGAGCTCTCTCACCTACTAACATGGGTCATCGTCGGAGTACGGAATGCATGACATAGCTGTCCCTTATACACTTCCTTCAGAGTCGGTTTAAAGCGAAATAATCAATAAACCTGCTCATAGTTAGGTGGACAGTGCTCCAAGTCTTGATTATAACGTGACATATACATATCAGTGTTGCATGCCTTACTTCATGGAAACAATAATACGGCAACAATGTGTTAATATATATACAATATTGGTAAATACAATCAGTATCCGGACACATAGTTGATAATTTTTGTGAGTGCACCTTAGAATGTAATGTGTTGATCAGGTTATTGTATATCAATGTGTATAATAGTACCATTATGATAACAAAGCATGGAATTAATAAGTACTATTTAAGCATATATTTGACAATTATGAATGTAAACGTGTGGAGGAGACATCCGTAACCTTCCCTGGTTCCACTGGATCACACGCACACGCACACTCGCATGTCCGGATTGTGGGTTACGCGCACGCGCACATGCATATCCGTAGTCCGTTTATATATGTTTACAGTGTCTGTGTAGTTACGTGTTTTGCGTTACTTGTGACTATTCCGGTAACATATGTCTGATCCGGTTGACGGACGTGTGCAGAAAGCACTTACAGCTTTATATATGTAACAGTCTTTGCAGCATGGACGCTTTTACGCATAATGCACATCTATATGTTCTATAGTCTTCCTCTTTTCCTCTCTTTCCTAACCCTGCCTCTTCCCTTTTATTCATCTTACATTCCCCTTTTACTACTGTATCCTTCTGAGCTTCAACTGTTATCCATATGGCAAATGCCTTATTGCATAACCTTTATGTACTAGATAAAATGCTTTGAAATTGACCAAACATTATGTATGATATTAAACTGTTTTGAGTTCCTTAATGTATGTTGATTTTATTAACAAAATTGATTTATATTTCTATTTTTATTGTATGTCTTTATTAATAATATGTCTGTCTGTCATTATTATGTTATGTGTGGAGCTTTTCTCCCCGGGCCTCTACTGAAAATGGACATATATCCAGCTAGACTAGCCCGGTTAACAAATGTAAAATAAAATAAAATAAAATAAAATAAAAAAATAGTAAGTAATTCAAACGTGACTGCATTCACGTTGACGGTTACTGTGACCAGTGCACGTTAGCTGTTCGTTGTCATTAATATGCATACCCATGGTACCTATGTACATTTACATATCACCCACACGCGCGTCACAGGCATCCATTCTCCTGCTGGGAAAGGTGCGGTACTGCATGTTGAACATTCCTAATTCCCCCTCGCTCATGGCCCAGGATGCATATGTCGTCACCGCAGGGCTGTTCAGATGACAGCTGCTTATATCCCATACGCATACAGGCCTTCGATTGTCAGGGTGTTGCTGTGGTGCTTTGGGTTTGGTCTTGCCGCCACTGTGCGGGACTGCCCTGACCCTGTAGGAATGTTAGATGAGTCACATGGGCACGTTTTGTCCGTGTCCATGGTACCATGTCACGGCCCCCCCCAATTATTCGTAACCGTGTGTGCCGATTGGCCGGTGTACCCGTTGTAGATGTCGTTATACTAATTGCACACGGTCTGCTCGAAATAACCAATTTCCATTACTAACCCTCCGTATGTATGGCCTGTGTCGCAATATTACAAGGGTTTAACATTGCGTGGCGACTTTCACTGAGCCACAGACATGTCCGTTGCTTTGTTTGGCCGGGTTCCGCTGTGCTACACACATTTAACATGGCGTAACAGGTTGAACAGCTCAGACACGAGGACATCGGGTTGTCCGTCGCTGTCTATTATTGAATGTCTCTGTGGAGTTTGTTTCACAAAGCGAGACAATGTCGGCATTGTTAACGGACATCACGCGCAGTACGTCCGCACCGCCGCTGGTGATGTATATCTGCCTTTGGCGCTTAACAGGCATTATGCTGTGCCATTATGTCTGGGGATATATGGTTTCCTTACATAGATGATGTGCCATACTAGCAATGACCCTAGCAATGACCCGCGTCTGGGTGTGGGTACTGCTGTATTACCCACGGGAAGAGTGGCCTTAGGGTAAGTGGTGACCCAGGCAGAAGTTGCCACCGATACATCACCCGCTACCCCCCTCCTGGTCTACCTACACCAAATAGAGTCTGGAAAGGTGCCCCGAGTAGAGCAACACCCTAGACGGCTACCTACTTGGCCTATGCCTAAGGCCGGCTATGTGTGTGGTCCCTTGGGCATCGGACTCGAACGCACGCCTGCCGTGGGTATGTCCAGCATTACCCACATCCAGCCCCAAGGCAGTCAACACAGCATCCATGGCTCCACATGGTGTCCCAGCTGTGTACTCCAGGAACTCTAACTCACACTTAGGACAGCTGTTTAATCTTAGCCTCACCTCAGGATATGTACCTGAGTAGTAGCACAGGGCGACTGTAGTCACACTCCACATAGATGGTGCCTCCACTGACCCTGGTTATTACCATACCATTAGTTTGACAAGCCTTATCTGCAAAGCCATGGAGATGGATCATAATGGGACACATAGATAAAGACATAGGGGACACGCATACTTTGGATACAACCCAGTTTAGCTTGGTCAGAGTCAGATCATGCCCTTTACACGTGTTTCACTTTGTAGAATCAGTCACCAAGGCCATTGCTGAGGGTAAAGCAGTCCATACAGCCTACCTCAACCCGGCAGAGGCCTTCGACACAATACCCCCCTCGGGTATAATTGATAAACCCGTCATCTTGAATGTAACTCCATACATCGCCATATGGGTTGCAAATGGGCTAAGTCACAGAACACACATGGCCATAGTTGCTGGTGCCATGTCATACTCACAGCCAGTCACAGGTGGTGTCCCATGGGGCTCAGTCCTGGGTCCACTATTTCCAGCATCTATGTTTCCAATGTACACGCATACACAGGGGGGTTATGGGTGACAATGTTTGCAGATGACTGCAAACCGGGTGCCAAAGTCAGACACACATCTGACACAGATATCCTTCAGGAGTGCCTCACAGATGTGGATAAGTGGTACCAGAGACATGTCCTACAGCTAAATGCCAGGAAATGCATAGGCATACCCTTCGGGAAGAACAAGGTTACCCCAAGCTACCATATAGGTGGCAATCCACTGAGCACAGAGGGGGTTACCAGTGATTTGGGGACATGTGTTGTTAACCGTTCGGTAGACACACATGTTGCTAACATAGTTAGGTAGACCTTCCACATTGCCCACATCATCATGAAGGGATTCACATCTAGATCAGGGGAGGTCATTGTCCCCTTGTACTCATCGCTCAATAGACCTATGATTGGGTACAATGCCCCGTTCAGAATGTATCTGACCCAACACCTGCAGCAGCTGGAAAGGCACCAACAGTTCTTCGACAAACAGATGCAGGGTCTCAGGTATATGTGTTATACTGACCGACTGAAAGAATTCCAGCTGTATACAGTTGCATAACACTTGCCCAGAGGTGACCCGTGCCTGGCATACACGGCTAAGTCGAACCCAGATCTGATGTCTATGCTTCACGTAAATAAGTTAGATCCCTCAGAACCACAAGGGCAGCTGACGTACACCTTGACACTGTCATTAATCGAACGTGTTGTTGGGACAGATTCATCACCCAGACACTCACTATGCTGTGGAACAACATCCCAGTACATGTGAGGGCAAGCACCTCGCTGGCCTTGTGTTAGTATTTACACATGGATGACTGAGTTGATTTATTTAAGTAACCTTCTAACTGAATATTTACAATAGCACATTGTGAATGTTTACATTTCGTTGGTCTATTTTACAGTAGTCATAATCATACGGTTTATGTGTATATATTATGGTTCATTTATATTACTAGGTGTCTGCAGTTCTGTTAATATATTGGCTGACATATATATGTATCTTACACAGTCATACATTTGGAAAACATTTTATGTTGGTTCATGTTTCATATATGTACATATATTTATATTTTCCGATGAAGACTGTACCTTTCGAAGCAATGTCTGATGTCCTCACTGTGTGGGATCTGTAACCCAAGTAAGGTTTGTTCGCTTGTCTGCCTTTAAGGCATGTAATTAGTACCTAGCACATCTAATGTACTGACCAATTAATGCTTGTAAATGTAGTAGGTTGGACTGCATTGTATGTAGTCTGAATAAGTCTGCTTATGAAGCAGACGAAGTGCTCAATAGACTATGGTGACTGCCTTTAATTCTTGGTGTGCTCTGGTTGGTCACTGACGGTCCCTACAGTACCTCGTCTTTGCTTTAGACTTCATCAGCCGGTTGTCTGTGTTTGTTGTATGGGGAATGTCAACTGTAGTCCCTATGTGTATGACTTGTGTAATGCCTTACTACGGCAGTGTAATTCCACCGGGTTTGCAGTTATGGGTGCCATCTTAGTCATACGCTTGTCCATCCATGTGAATTGCCTACTATACACTGGTATAGGGCTGTACACATTTCACACCTGCATTTTGCATTCCCCGGAGTATGGTGTGCATTAATAGCGGAGAGTGGCATGTGCTACGACACGTCCCTCCCACGGGCGGGACAAAGGATTGCCTGCGAAACAACACCGAGGCCAGATTCTACATACCCAGACTCCCTTGACTGCAACAGTGCACAGTACCCATTACACATCCTTCATGTGTGCTGGACTGTGATGTGGACGCAGCTGAATGGACCCGATACCCTGGGTATTTCTATGCATGTGTGCTGCAGTTCATGGACAGCTATCATCAACATTGAACACGCTTGCGTGCATATGTGTACCGTGACGTGGTGATGACAATTAGATCACATGAGTAATGCAGGAAGCTAGCAGGCATTCTCTGAACAGAATTTTTGGGTCCTACAATGGACACCGATGTGCATATGTCAAGTTAGATGTTGCTGGACTGTGTCCACCTGCCCAGTGCTTTTCACTGCTGGTGTATGTTCCCCAATCGCGGATGTCTGTTTGACTACCCATTCCACATGGTGCTACATAACCAGCTGATTTAGTACTGTGAACAAATTACATACATCCAAAGATGCTGGTTAGCAACTGCTTCATATAAACCTCAGACATCCCAATGGGACATATCCGTCACTATATTTCCAATATAACACCACCGGAACATGTTGCTTACCTATGCATTCATTTAACCATGTTGTCTTCATAGGTGGGAAAGCCATAGTTTACATATCCTACTTGACGTTGTGTGTGTGCCATTAGTATGTGTTCCACAGGTCGCACATCTGTTCCGCTGCACGGTAGCGGGTGCTCCTCAGTCTGTTGCTGGCAGATTGAGTGCTGTGTACGCCGGTGTTGGCACGACGGTCCTGCTTTGTATGTGGAATGTCAACTGTAGTCCCTATGTGTATTTCCTGTGTTATGCCTTCCCGCGGCTATGTCATTTACGCGGGTTTGCAGTTGTGGGTGCCATCCTGGCCATACGGGTGTCCATCCATGACAATTGCCTACTGGACACTAGTATAGGGCTGTACACATTACACACCTACATTTAGCATTCTCCGGAGTATAGTTTGCATTATTAGCGGAGAGTAAGGCAGGTGCTACGCACACATCCCTCCCACGGGGCGGGAGAAAGGATTGCCTGCGAAACAACACCGAGCACAGAGTCTACATACCCAGAATCCCTTGACTGCAACAATTGACAGTACCCATTACACATCCGTCATGTGTGCGGGACTGTGATGTGGACGCAGGTGTATGGACCCGGTACCCTGGGTATTTCTGTGCATCTGTGC
Source organism: Protopterus annectens (assembly GCF_019279795.1). Classification (NCBI taxonomy): domain Eukaryota; kingdom Metazoa; phylum Chordata; order Ceratodontiformes; family Protopteridae; genus Protopterus; species Protopterus annectens. The sequence continues at coordinate 856,411,543 of NC_056732.1, read as the reverse complement.
TGCATGACATGGACAGCTATCAGCAACATTAAACACGCTTGCGGTGCATATGTGTACCTGTGACGACAATGATTTCAGGTACGCATTGAAATAAGACATAATACGATTCTTTCCACAATTTTTGGGTCCTACAATGGACACCACTGTGCATATGTAAAGTGTAGAGCTTGTTGGACTGTGTCCTTGTGAGCAGTGGATTTCACTGATACTGTGTGTTCAGGAATCGCGGATGTCTGTTTGACCACCCATTCCACATGGTGCTACATAACCAGGTGATCTAGTACTGTGCACAAATGACATACATCCAATGATTCTGGTTAGCAACTGCTCCATATAAACCGCAGACGTCCCAATGGACATATCCGTCACTGTATTTCCAATATAACACCACCGGAACATGTTGATTACCTATGCATTCATTTAACCATGTTGTCTTCATAGGTGGGAATGCCATAGTTTACATATCCTACTTGACGTTGTGTGTGTGCCATTAGTATGTGTTCCACAGGTCGCACATCTGTTCCGCTGTACGGTAGCGGGTGCTCCTCAGTCTGTTGCTGGCAGACTGAGTGCTGTGTACGCCGGTGTTGGCACGAGGGTCCGGCTTTGTATGTGGAATGTCAACTGTAGTCCCTATGTGTATTTCCTGTGTTATGCCTTACCGCGGCTATGTCATGTACCCGGGTTTGCAGTTGTGGGTGCCATCCTGGCCATACGGGTGTCCATCCATGACAATTGCCTACTGGACACTAGTATAGGGCTGTACACATTCCACACCTACATTTAGCATTCTCCGGAGTATGGTTTGCATTATTAGCGGAGAGTAAGGCAGGTGCTACGCACACATCCCTCCCACGGGGCGGGAGAAAGGATTGCCTGCAAAACAACACCGAGCACAGCGTCTACATACCCAGAATCCCTTGACTGCAACAACTGACAGTACCCATTACACATCCGTCATGTGTGCGGGACTGTGATGTGGACGCAGTTCTATGGACCCGGTACCCTGGGTATTTCTGTGCATCTGTGCTGCATTACATGGACAGCTATCAGCAAGATTAAACACGCTTGCGGTGCATATGTGTACCTGTGACGACAATGATTTCAGGTACGCATTGAAATAAGAAATTATTCGATTCTTTCCACAATTTTTGGGTCCTACAATGGACACCACTGTGCATATGTAAAGTGTAGAGCTTGTCGGACTGTGTCCTTGTGAGCAGTGGGTTTCACTGATGCTGTGTGTTCAGCAATCGTGTATGTGTGCTTGACTACCCATACTGTGTTGTGGTACAGGAACCATGTCTTCCGACACCAGAAAACAATGCTATACATCCAATGTTGCAGGTTAACAACCACTTTCATACCATACCCAGAGGTCACGATTGGGAGGTATTGCCACTTTATTATCGGAACAACACCCCCAGACTGTGTACATCATGGGATCTTTAGGCCAGTCTTACCGGCCATTTCCAATTGTAATTGGCAGACACATGTCAATACATGTATGATAACACATATTGTCATGCAGACGTTGATCTATGTTATTTGGACATTGGCTTCTGCTTTTGGCATCCGTTGCTGTGAGTGTTGCCAGTTACCATACACATTGCTTGCTCAGAGGCAGACTACACAATACTGCGCAGTACTGTGGTCTCCTTTAAGGACCCTGAGCCAGTGGTCGAGCATGCGGCAGCCACTGCATCAATCACATTTGCCATCTACCAGTACCTACAGGACTGCATGAGCCAGTCATTCACTTACCCAACTGTGGTTCACTGTACCAATGCCAAGCATCCAGTGTGGTGTACCCCAGCCATACACAAAATGTACAACACGAAGAGGTGGCTACTACAAGGTGGAGCAGACACCTTGTGAGGTGTGACACCCTTGGTCATCATATGTGTAGACTTACACACTGTCATGAAATAGTCCAGGGCACATTCCACAGATATACCTACATGGACCTGGCTAACAATCATACCACCTTCAGTTGCTATGCTGGACACCTGGGAGCTCAGTCCCACATATGCTCTGACTGGGTTCACATAGAGGTGGGGTTTACTCAACATACACACATTGCCAACATACAGGCTGACAAATCCAGTGAGGACATCTCCACACCCTCCCCCACACATGAGGTGATGTGTGTACCACAGGTTTGTGGTCACCAAATGTTCTGTGACACACAGGTGGGACATGCTCTCTCCAGGGTAGTGGACATAGCATCGATGAGACCAGCTGGTGACCCCGCTGTGTACTCCACTATCTCGGTTATGAATTGGACCCACAGTTAGGACAGCTATTTCTTTGTAGCCTCACCTCAGGTAGGGTACCCAGGTTGTGTCACATGGCAACTGTAGTCCCACGTCAGAAGGCCAATACCTCCACTGAGGCTGGTTATTACTGTCCCATTACCCTGAGGAGACCTATCTGCAAAGACATGGGAGGGATCATACTGTGGGTCGTACATGACTGCATAGGGGACATACTTACTTTGCCTCACACATGGTTTGTCTTGTTCAGGGGTGGTTCATGCCTTTAAAGCATGGTTGACATTTTCAGGACAGTCGCCGCGGCCACTGATGGGGCTGTTGCAGTCCATACAGCCTACCTCGACCTGGCAAAGCCCTTCATCACATTACCCCCTCAGGTATCGTTGATAAACCCATTGGCTGGGATGTGAACACGCACATCACAGAATGTGTTGTAAACTGTCTATGTGACACAACCCACACGGTCATAGTTGCTGGCAGCATATCAGACCTACTGCCTGTCAGAAGTGGTGTCCCATGGGGCCCTTCCATGTGTGCACTCCTGTCATACACCTACATCTTCACGGTACAGGCACACACAGGGGTGCTATGGGCAACAGTGTTTGTAGATGACTGCAAAACAGGTGCCATAGTGGGACAGACATCTGACACAGATATCCTTCAGGGCCTCCCAGGTATGCATATCTGCTGTCAGGGACATGTCCCACAGCTAAATGCAACGTCATGCAACATCATACCTGTGGAGAAGTACTAGGTCACCCTGTCCAGCATATAGGTGGCTGTCCACTCAGCACAGGGGTGATTACCAGGAATCAGGGGACAGTGTTGGATGGTCACCATTCATTCCACACACACGTTGCTATCGTGGTTGTGTGGGTCTTCTACATTGCCCACCTGTTGGTGCAGGGATTCACATCTACATCAGGCTAGGTCATTGTTCCCTTGTACCCATTACGTGTTGCACCTATGATCTACTACATTGCCCCATTCAGACTGTATCTGACCATACACCTACAGCAGCTGGGAAGCCCACATAGGTTGATCGTTGTACAGATGCAGGATGACACCATTTTGTGTAATGCTGCCCCACATGTAGGACCCCTGCCACATCACGTCACATACCTGCTGTTTGGTGTTGACCTGTGCCTGACATACAAGGCCATGTCAACCCATATGTCATGTGTATGCTTCACCTACTGTATCGGCATCCCTCAGAATCACTAGGGCAGGTGACATTTACCTTGTCACGGTCATTCATGGGATGTGTTTGGGTGACACATATATCACCCAGACAATCATTATGCTGTGGATCTACATCACAGTACATGTGAGACAGACATCCTTCCTAGCCTTGTTCGCAGCTATGTTGTCCATTGGATGGAGAATTGCAGGTATAGGCCAGGGATTACATCATTATCACTGCTTGACGGAGATACAGCAATATCATGGGCAGAACAACACAAATGGCAATCATGATATTCAGTATGACTGACCCCATCCACCCAATGGTTTGTGGAAATGGTTCGGCAGTGGGTTTGGGCCTGGTTCCGCCATGGATGACACCTGCTAGGCTGGCATAATGGTTAAGGTGTTTACCTTACAGATACAAGGTGCAGGGTTTGATTCTCACAGGGGGTAATTGGCTAGGCTTAAAATGGTCCACAAGGGCAGTTAGTCTAGTACTAATCGATGAACCTAAGACTCGATGAACCTATATTACCTGTAGGTGGGCGTTGCTTTTGGTCTCTTCATGTGGTAGTTGGACACAGCGATCTTCTTCAGTAAGCGCGCACGTACCAATTCTCAGCGCCACGGTGCAGTCGTGCACTATTACATTTTCTGACACAACAGTTCTCATTGCATCCAGTTCATCAGTCACATGTTCAGGAGCGGGAAGTCACATTCATCCTTCCTCCGACAGTTTTTGATAACTTCGTCTGTATCCTGATTGATTTCACTACTCCAGAAGCTGGGGGTGTTCCAGCCCAGGTTGTGACGCTGTCACTGAAGTCCATATGAATCGGTATTCCTTTATCTCTTGCAGAGGACTGACATGTCAGAACAGCTTCCATTTCACCCACTGGATTAGTAGGTTTCTCGACTGTGTTCCCAGTTCTTGAGCTATATGTGTTATAGTTCGTTCGCACCCACAGGCAATTGTACAGTATGTCATGTGACTGGAGCCAGATAACCCAAATACCAACTGCGGACCAATTCCCAGGTAACCATTGCTATGCTTATTTCCCACAAACAACATAACTATATTCTACTTTATTACTGATGCGGGTTACCTCTGCATGTAACAAATTCCTGTCTCTAACAGAGGACTGTTTATACAATTCAGGATGTTTCTGCACATCCTTCAACATTGTTCTCATGATGTTTCAATAAAAATTAGGAATGGTGCTACAAGTAGTACTGTGATCTTTGGCTGTTATATGACATTCGTAAGACACAGTTATGTTACAAATACTCCCACCAACTGAAACTGTACCATGTTTATGATAACATACAATTCCTTTTTGTGTAACAGGTAAGTACATTGCCACGTTGTCCTGTGATCTCACAGAACCTGTATCAAAGTGTAGATATTCACAAGTCTCAATCTATCCCCAAGGGGACAACATGCATCGGAAGTCCTCCATATGATGTAGGTATGGCAGTACAAACACAGCAATTTAAAGTGTTCCTAGTCTCTATATGCACACGCATCATGCCTAGGTATCTGTTGAAGTGTGGAAGACACTCTGTGGCCAGTTCATCACGTATCAGTATTTGTATCCGTGTAGTTATATGCAGGTAAGGTCCCGGAAATTGTAACGTAAACACAAACATGGTTAATAGGTGTATAATCATTAGGACAGCAAACATAAATGTCTTTGGGGTTGCTTTGTATTGTTATACAGTCTTCGCCAGGTGATTTGGGCTCTTTGGTATATCAGCTACAAGATGTCAATCAGACTTGATATCCTTTACCAGTTTGAGAAATGTGAGGTGGACCCAGGACGACCTCTCTGCAAACTTTACTGCGGTGGCGTTGCCAACAGTACCCGGTACAGACATTCGCACTGTCCACTTGGCAATAATGTTCTTTGGATAACAGTGACATACACACAGGATACTGGTGTCAGCTATGCTTCCGTCTTCGCTTTGCTCTTATCTGTAACAGACTTTAACTGAGGAACAGTGTTACTAGTTAACAATCCTCTCATGTCACCTACTACTGAGTCATCGACCTCCGGCTCTGCAGGCATGACAGCTTTCCACTCTGGCACATGATATGCCATTCCACATACTACTTCGAAGTGGGTGCAGCACTTTACATTTGGAACTGTTGTCATGCTCAGCAATGCTAGAGGTAGACAGCTCATGTAACTCGTCTGGATGTCACCCACCAAACTCCTCTACTTATTTCTCGGGATCCCATTCTGCGGCGGCAGCAGAGTGTGGGTTGTACATGCAATTGACATTCATGGTAATACGAAGTAATCCCCCAGGTAGCATGATTGTCTGGTTAACTACATGTGTTCTATTGTCACTGTAGCTTCTTTACAGCATGCCAGATCTAGGGATACTTAATTTTACTGGCACCTTTGCCACTGCTGCTGCATCCGGATTACTGGTTGGGAATGCTTCTACCCATTTTGATTATATATATGTGTAATCGCTAAACAGTATTTGTTCCCTTCACATTTATGCAGATGTATGAATTCCATACAAATAGTACGGAACGGTTAGGGTGGTGTAGGTAAACTCACTCCCTTCGGTTTAAATACTCCCTGTGCATGATATCTACGGCAAACGTGACACGCTGCTCATGAGGTTTGTATGTGGTTCGTAATTCCGTATGTTAGGGGTATTCTGTTAACCAAATGTACCATCCCCCCTGTTGAGACATGTCTCTACCCATGGCTCCACAAAGCCGCATATCTGAATATATTAGACGTTAATATTGGCTTTATCACTGTGGATATGTGCAGTCCGTGTTCAAGGATTGCTCCTCGTCATAACCACGTCGGCTTTTCTGCTTTCGTAGTTGCTGTTTGCATTGTTTGTACAGTTTCTACATCTAAACAGTCTGAGGTTTGTCATTCCTCATTCACACAGACAATTTCCAACTGTGACGCTGCTTGTTTTGCAGGTGCATGAGCTCATGCCTCAACTTTCCTACTGTTATCCTGTTGCTTTCTATGCCCTGCACATTTACAATTACCTACTTCAGTGGGTAACTGCATGTAGTGTAATGCATTCAGGTTCGTATGCGCATGATTAATCGGTTTACCGGTGGATGTTATCATTCCCCTATTCTTCCACTGCTGCTCATAAACATGCACTGCACAGACAACAGAATGACTATCGGGACATATGTCCACACATCATTTTTCCACTACAGTACAAGCACGTGTTAAAGCTATCTATTCTGCTGCTTGAGCAGACACGTTATGCTGCAGGGTTTGGCCGTCTACAATGTCATTATCAATAACTACTGCATAAACTACTTCATTCTTTCCTGTAGGACTCTGTCTACATGATCCGTACACATTAACTGTCACCTCTGCATCATCTAAGGGTATATCAGTGTTATCATGTCTGTGTGTAGTTATTTAATCCATTTCGTATAGGCAACTGTGTGGTGTGCCATACACAGGTGTCAGACGTGACGTTGATAGGTTTCATGTTGTACAACGTTCAATCACCATGTGAGGTTGACTCAGTGGTATGGTCAGACATGACAAATGTCTAGCACGAGTCAGGAATTCTATCTTCTCTTGCAGCAGATTGATCGCAACTGCATGACACATTCTCACAGTGAGAGGGTGGTCTAGTAACATTACGGCCAGGGCCTGTACTGCCATGGGTGCTACAACAACTGCCTGTACACAATGTGGCACTGACCATGCCACAGTGTCCAACTGCAATGAGTAGTCATCTATTTAGCGTTGCTTACTTCCCTGCTGTTGCATCAAGACTGACGTCATATATCTCCGCTTACAATCTACGGTCTGACAACATGTGTTATGATTATTCACGAGACCTACTACAGCTGTTGAGGCTATCAATTGTTCTAGTCTGCATAACGCTGTTTCTGCTACTGTAATCCGGTGTACTATGTGTTGTGCTGCCATAGGTGTATTAAAGGTTGAGGCAAACAATACAGCGGATTCCACAGCATTGTTTGGTATCCAGATTTAACATGTGTTAGTCGGCCCAGACACGACATCATTCCCTTCTTGTTAGTTGGCTTGGGTGCTTATTATATTGCTACCTTCCTATCGTCATGTGATGTTCTACCCTACTTGGATACCAGATATGCCAGGTAATTGACCTGTATTCTCTGTAGTTGCAATTTATGCTTGCTTACTTTATGTCCCTGTTCTGCTGATTATCTCAATAATGCTATTGTATCTTCCATACATTGCTGCTGGGTAGGGGGCGCAAGCAGAATATCATCCAATTAAAGTGGAGCTTGACTGGCCCCGGGTGGAGTTGACACCGGAATGTAGCTAGCCATCCCCTGTGAGAATATCGTTGTACTTTCACAGTAGCCCCGCGATAGCCGGGTATGGCTGTTTCTGTCACCCTGACTGTACAAGCAAAGCAATACGGACTATGTGGATGTATAGGTATTGCAAAGTAAGCATAGCTTATATGTACCACGGTAAGATACTTCTGTGGCATGTTCATAGCATTGAATATAGTGTGTGGGTCTGGCACCAACGCTACCCTATGTATTCTTACATGATTTACAGCTTATACATACTGTACCATCCGCCATTCCCCTTTTGGTTTCCGATCAGGAGATACAGGGGTATTGCATGGTGAATAGCGATTACTTTGTGGATGGGGAATTCCCTCTCTGACTTTGCAGATATCTTCTGGTGTCCACGGTCTATACGCTACGGGGGTTGGGTCCTGGCCTTCCTGTCCTGCATGATGGTTCGGTACTTCAATTAATTGACAGATATCCTCATTCTGTTTTAGTACTGTGTTCTTACTCGGGTGTCCCTAGGTATGTTACGTGTTCGGGATGTGGTTTCAATAGCTTCTATTACATTTGTTCGTTGTGCTACCTCTGTTGCCACAGGATAACGTGTGGGGACTAGCCTGCCCTCCCGCTTAATATCCTGCATGTGGTATCTGAGGTGGTAGTGTGTTGTGGGGGGGGGGGCGATCGGTACTACTGTATTATGATCTTCTCTGTGTACGTATGATGCTTAGCCATTTGTAGTGTTCTATTCCCTTCGGTACACTACCTCAGTCCACCGATGTGCATGACGGATACCCAATTGTCGCTGTTTTGTCGCCTGCACATCTTAGGGCTGCCACCTTTTCCAATGCACAATGTGGGACATTAGTGTTCGGAACGTGTAATTTTCCTGGAAAATGCATACCCACGGCCAGTACATAGGACAGGTATTCACGTTTTGCCAGGAGAGCGACCAATTGTTGTAGCATTTCAGTTGCTTATTCTGTTTATTATTATATTTTGCTGTTCCACATACAAATTTACTGTTTTATGCTACCATCTTGATATATATCTGGGAAATGTTTGTCCTGAGATATCAGGACATTTGACATTTGTTCGGTTTATTTACAGGACACGGCTGGCCAGAGAGGGCATATCCCTCTCAGGGTGGAACAGGTGTTTACCTTGGAACATATGCATCAAATTTTCAGGGATTACAATGTTTCAGTAACGATATGTTGCCTAATATACCATCAATGTCATATTTATTACCCCATTTTGCTGCGTAACTCACATTATGTGCTCTCTGCGATTGCATATTCTTCACGTCACCCGTCAAATGTGGATCACATGATCTGTTGCTTCAATAATCTCCCATATCCTCTACACGACTGCTACGTACCCTTCTGTCATAACACGTGTCTCCTTCCCTGTATCCACTGTAGTGTCTACAATCACTATTTACTCTGCTGTGTGTTCCCCTGACCTATGTTCAGATTTAACAGTATGTGGGTAGGTCTTCGACCCGATATCACTACTGTTAACAGAAACACAATGTAGTCTGGTCCCTGATCTACAATAGACACAAAAAGGCAGACACTCCTTACCTGGGCCTCCTGTTTCAGGCTGCACGTTTTCTTCTTGGGATCCAGTTTTCCGCTTTTCAGCCACAGATCAGACAGTAAACAGCCTCTTTACACACAACAATTCAGTCGGAGGTCTTTTCATTCAAGAAGAACCATTTATGCATATTCTCCAGCGTACATGTCTAACCAGCCATGCACTCTGACCTGTAGCTTACCAAGGGAATTCGGATTACAAGGATCACAATGTGAAATAAGTTGTTACAACCAGACTGTAGTTATCAGTAGGCTTTTCTAAGTGACAGCCGATAACACAGGAGGCTCGGGTTCGAACGTTTTAGTAGTGTACACAGGCAGGCTAAATAATATACAGTCCAAGTATGAGAGTTTTGTCTGACTCTATACAGTAAGCAGTTTCTTTATATAGTGTTTACAATCAGCTTTTGCCCACCTTACTGACGTGGTCGGTCACAGGGCATTTCCATCACTATGGTCCGCAATAGTCTATACATACGTGGGTGCTGGGGTCGTGCTTTTAAATTGTTTTCTCATGGGAATAACACAGCCTTGCAAGGCACCTTGTACATTACAGTATCCTTTTGTGATTGTAGCTGTTTCAAGGACCCTAGACTGTTACGATACAGTGGACAGTTAATTTCTTAATACGTTGCTTTGTCTCTCTGGTAGGAGTTGTACTGCTATCTTCGATTGAGCTCACAAGGCCATCCTCCTCTGGGGAAGGAGTGCTGTTATGCATGTACATACATTTATTGTTCTGTAACCCAGCAAATAATTAATGATGACAGACATGAGCCTGCTGTACTGCTTACTGCCAGGTTCAGAATTCCATCACAGTACAGCTTAGCTTCACCAATTACATGCAGGCTTAGTTCTACTGCCATATTGTACGGTACAATTCAATACATTATATAGTATTTCGAGTGTAAACTGGAACTTCATATGTGTTTCTATATATTTTACGAACAACATCCATCCGGCCATATGCATGTTGTTCCGTCCTTTACCTTGACCGTGTGTATTTGTCCGTCCAGCCACGCTAATCTCCACATGTGATGTCCCAGTTTCCCTTCTTTGCCTGTAGCACCCTGTTAGGACGTCCTGTGTGGTAGGCACCTGTTCCGCTATATGTGATCGACTTCACTGCAAAGATAATCATCGATGCGGTGGTCCAACGACCTGACTTGTCCACATGTGTACAGTTATGTGCACCGTGTCGTATGCAAACCTAGATGGTTTGGACGGGTACATACTACATGCCGGATGTACACATTCTGCTGACACATTCACATGCAGACATTTACATATCTGTACCTGCGGTGGGTTGGTGACATGTGGGGTACGTATTTGCCCGCGTGGCATTGCCTAACACAAACATCTTACCACAGTTCAGATATGCACATTGTGTGTGGTTGTATAGCTGCACACGGATGCTAGCAGGTTTGGGTGCAGGGGTATACATGGGTGTGACTGACATGTACAATGAGGCTATTGTGTAGTACTTCCGAATGCATGGGTTCTGCTTCTGGATATTACACTTCATCATACACCATCCAGTGTATGCAACAGAGACGTTGCTGGGTCTGGGATATGTTGCTATGCACATGTTTGCCTGTGTTTGAGGTATCTTGCTTCCTTACTGTTGTTATGTCAGCACAGCTACCCGGCTATGTACTGTCACTACTGCTTGTGACAATTATGGTTGGCACGTTTTCCAATGCCCATAGTGGGGCATGTTATGTGTACACTTCGGAATTTGCAGGACTACACATACCCAGGGCTAGTGCAGTTGACAGAACTTCACTTGTTTGCCATACTATGAGCTTATTCTGTAAGCGTTTGGGTTCCTTATTTATTTTCTTATGCCATGTCTGTGTTCCATATCGTAATGTATATGTTTTATGCTACTATTTACATGTATATTGCGGGAATTTGCGTGGCAGGGGATCGGAGGTCATTTTCCATTTTTACGATTGTTGCAGGGACACGACTGTCCAATCAGGGACTGTCCATGGCACATTGGGACAGCAGGTAACCCTGGTGACCATGCCCATGTCGCTACTGGGGTTTCCACCTTTTCCATTTTCCGATCTGGGATATTTCCGGGACTCACATCTGACTTTACAGGCCGACACATACAACCGGTCACTATATAGCATAGAAATTCACTTGTTTGCCTAAATAATATGCTTATTATTGTGGCAATTTCCTTGCTTATTCTGTTTATTGTGTCATTTAGGTATTTCTGTTACAGAAATAACCAATTCATGCTACCATTACATTAAATACGGGATATCATTGTGTCCTACAATCGTAGCACATCAGCCATTTCTAATACGTTTTTTCGGGACACAACTGTCCATGGAGAGACTGCCCCAACCAAAGTGGGACAGGTGGTGACCTTAGTCGCTGATCCTATGTCGGTGCGGCGCGCTGACATGCGGCTGTACACCTTCTCTGAGTGTAAACACTGACAGTGCATTGCAGGACGAACGCGGTCTTATGCGTATCCTTTGCTCCTTGGACGGGTACACTTATGCCTTCATGGCTTCTATTTGCTTCTCCGTTAATTTGGGACGGGGACTATGTTGCATACTGTACGTGCGTTTCATTCTGCACAGGACCTGGCTGCTGCCATTACTATTGTGGGCGGACCGTGGCTGTCAGCACATTAGGTTGCTCACCTCATGCCGGCTTAGACACGCCTCCAGACGCATCCTACCTGGGCTCGCTCACGTACACTACGCACGTGTCTGTGATTCCGGTGCACTCTCATTAATATGTATATGGCGCTACTGCGCCGGATATTCCATGCACCGCCGGCGCAGGCCTTACGCCGGCCTTGCGCCGAGCTTCATGAATCCCGGGGATTATTTAAGAAAAGTAAGTAATTTTTGTATTAATTGGTGTCATTGTATAATAGCAATAACTTACTCATGGGTGTGTTATATTGAAGATTTACCCACAGTTGGCTTTGTTTAATCACTCGGGCTTTGCCTTCATGATTAAACCGCATCAACCATGGGCAAATCTTCAATAGACCACACCCATGTCATTAGTTATTGCTATATTCTTTAACATTTCTGGAGTACTCATTCAATGTTATGCCATATCTGCAGGTATTTCTTGCAAATGTTTCAGTGGTCTGTAAAGGCAGAAACAATCAATTTGAACAAATTTCAGTAATGAAAGTTACAGTGCTGCCTAAGTGGAAAAGGGCATACATCTCATTTCATAAAAGGGAGGGGTATCAAAAGAACGCAGAGACATTTACCTCTTAAATAGGGGTGCAATTTAGACCTTAAGTAGAGAGAATTCCTAAGATTGTGAGATAGAGAGATGGTTGCCTGTTTTGAAGAGTGACTGATGCCTGGAGTAGGGGCTTTGGTAACTTTTCCCTGCAGAACTTGGGGGAATGTATGATATTGGAGAGATATCCAGTGCAGAACTACACAGTGGAGAGGAGCTAAGACATTGTGATATATTAAAGTGATTGTAACATCTGGGCCTGCACCTGGCCAGAAATCATGTAGGTTAAAGAACTGGATTCAATGAGCTTCAGGTTATTTGCCTGAGTAGAAGTGTGAGTTAGTTGCTTGACTTGAGCAGTAATTTACTGAATAGCTTATGTTTTTGATACATTTTTTATCAAAGTAGGAACTTCTGTATTTTGTCACTCTAAATTATACTAATTAGCATGTTGTCACTGTAAGTAAATAACACTAAATTTGAGATAAGTGCATCCACAATGTTGACTTTCTAAACTGGAAGCTGGCAACAGGCAAAATCTGGAAGTAGATCAATGTGAAATTAAGTCATTGACATCTTTGAGTTAAATTTTTCTAAAAAATGAGAGAACTACTGTTCTCTCTGTGTTACCTCACCCAACTTCAGAAAAAAGTATAGGATTTTTAGACCTGAAACCTCTTAAAAACTGTTTTTTCTAATGGGCACCAGCAATGAAAAGGTATAGAAGTACTTCTGAGTTGCTGTGAGACTAACAATAGTGAATTTTGGAGTGTGTGTTGAAATGGGAGTTGTAGAATAACCCTGCTAAAGAAACATTGTGAAATTAAGCCATAACTGACTACTGGCTCAGTGTTGTTTAATAAGGAGAATGGCTACAAGCTGTAAAGTTTGCTTTGTTAGAACTACAATAAGGAATTCCTAAACCTGGAAGTATGCATTGCATAGTTGTGTTGAATTTTTAAACTGCAATATTGGATACTGCATTTCAAAATAAAAGCAAAACTTATAACGTGTGAATATATGCTTTCCAGTATTTATGACTTCAGTAGAGTAGTTTTAAATAATCTGTATGTAAGAAAGTCTTGCTAATATATGCAAAATATATGTTTAAAAGGGGTATAAATAAAATAAAGCAGTAACTGATGTAGAAGTGTTGAGTTAGATTATATGGCTGCATAAAGTCTGTGTGCAGAAATCATGGTAGAAAATGTTGTGCAAATGAAGAAAATACATCAAGCAGTTTGAATTTTTCACACTAGCAAATGCTGACTACAACATATGCTCTATACTTCAGCCTAATAAATATGTCACAAAAATAGGTTTCTATAATACTGTGCTTCTGAAACAGTTCAAAAGTACTGATACACAAAAAGAAGTGCAGCTACAGTTCTGTTTTGTGCTGTTTAGCTTGTGACTAACAAGTAAAATTTTGTTCCAGATTAATTTTGTGTTGGTAAAAATGGAAGGCAAGCAAGTAAGAAAATATGCAGTGAAAAAATGAGTACAGAATTGATAGCTTTACAATGTACAGAGTGCTATCTCAACAAAGAGTTGAAGGCAATTTGAAGTATGCTCTGTTAATAAAAAGAAAAAAAAATAATGTTTAGATCAACCTGAAATGCTTTGCATTTGTGAAGCATTATGTATTTTATGCAAATGGAAATAATGATCTGCTATTGCTTTCTGAAGAAAACAGTTTCAGTTTTGAAAAAAACATTGTTTGGCAGAAAATTCTGAAGCTTCTGTGTAAGCCACACTTGCTGATAAGTAAAAACAAAAGAAAAACGTGTACAGTGGGTAGAAGATGCTTACAGATGGTGGAATCCAGCATCAAATCTTATTAGGACTTGTCTATGGCAATGTGTTTAACTATACATAATTGGCTGTCTGTTAGAAAATGTGTAAGACCCATATGAAAGTGATTGTTCAAAAGAACCATTTCTATACAAACATGGTTTAAAGCATACATCAGCTGCTTTTAAGTTTGTTATTATTGATTGTATTAAGGGTACATGCAGGGATAAACACAATTGGCATGAATTACTGAATTTTAAGGAAAAGAAATGGATAGTTAAACTTGGAGCTCTGTTTCCACCTGGTCTTAATGATCAATTTTGAATTATGTATTATCTGTTTTCATTGGTTCTCATATGACACTCCAGTTATATATATATATATATATATATATATATATATATATATATATACATACTGGGTATTGGCTGTTCTTATTGTTTGTCATCCACTGAAGCAGGCTTTGTTTTAGCCGAAACCGGTTTGGATATGTGTCGTCAAGGGGGTTATTCCCCCTTGTCTTTTGTTTAATAAATTACATCTATTTTTGCATTTTCCACCTTTTGCTGGCTTTGTGTTTTTGGATGTTCTGACTTTCATAGCCGAGCAATGGTCACATGTGCACCTTTCTCGTTGTTGTCTGGAAAAGCTATGTCCCTAAAGAGAATTGCTCCACCTTTAAAACAAAGTACTAATATTACAAAAGGATATGTAAGAATATAAACAAAAAAAATCTTGCTGTTGACATAACACTGGAGACTTGCATATGTGGAAAAAATAATGCTTTTATTACTTATAATTATACTCAGTCCAATGGGTTAGAAATGACACAAAAAAGATTTCCCCAAAAATTTGTCTAGTTTATGTATAAAGGGAGATATGAAAAGTTAATTTTTAACAACCTGTTATTGATATTTAAGAAGTAAGTTGATTCTGGCTTTTTAATTTCTCCGAGTATTTTGGGTTTCTAATACCATGACGGACATGGAACTTATTCCTAAATCAAAGTATGATTCAAGTTCTTGAAATTAGTATCACTTTAATCTTAGATGTTAGCCAGAAGTGCTTTTCTCAGCATTCACAATCTGCCCAGTAATGACTCCTTCTGCAATTTGTATGGAGTTACATGTATCAGTAACATATCTAAATACAATTGAAAATGTTTTATATAAGACCCATTGCTCCTACTGTTGGAACTGTCTGGTATCATCCTACATTGCCCTTATTTCTGCTTGCAAATACTGGTATTTTATGACTTTGTGTCTCTCTGTATGTAAGGCACTGGAGTACTGGATAAAGCAATTTCAATGATCAGTGCTACTTTTGTCTTCTTTTCTTGGAGTACTATATCTGGTTTTCTTGCATCTATTTTTGAACTGTTGGTAATGGGTGATCCCATGTGATATAAACTTCATTGTTTTTATAATGCTTTGTGGCTCATTTTTCCAGAGTCTTTCAGCTACTTCGATATTATAATGTTTGTACACTTCCCAATGCAATAGTCTTGCCACATTATTATGCCTTTCAGTATACAGTCCTTCTGCCATTAATATATCACAAACAGCAACAAGATGTTTGACTGCTTCCAATTCTATTTTACAAAACCTACATTTGTCTGTTTTTCCCACATGTTCACTGGACCTTGTAAACCAACATGTATGGGACCACCAATATTAACCTTTCATCCTTTGGTTTAAATTCACCTGTCCTTAACCATTCCTGTGTTCAGTCCTGATCAACATATAGTTGTTACAAGAGTTTTTTATACTTGCAACTATATTTATGCATTTTCCACATTGCTTGCCTTCTCATATGATCATTCATCTTGTATTCTTTCTTTTTTTGGCACATTCAGTTGCTGCCTGATTTTTATCTATTTCTGATTTATTTTCCATTCCCACTTGATGCCATTATACTTCTGCTAAACTAAGCAGGGAAGTAATCTCAGACTTATTCTCCTCATGTTTCAAAACGTCAACTACATTTGTGTCTTGTAAGATCAGCAGGTATGTATGCAGTCACATGATTGCAGATCTGTACATATAATCAATTTTGAGAAGACCCATAGCTCTTTCAGAATGGGGAAAGTATAGTCTTGGTATACTCTGATTTTTATAAATCATTTGATAAGCATGAAACATCCTTTTTGTTTTCCTGTCCAACCTATCCAACACCTTTTGGGGCCAGGCAATAACTCCAAAACTATAATTTAGGACAGGAGAAGCAAATTAATTTGTAGCTTGGACTTTGTTCCTAGATGTTAATGCTGTTTTCAGTATAAAGTTTAATCTTCTAAAATATTCCTTACTAAGTTTTATTCTTATTTGCTTATGCTTTATTGTTGATCCTTCAATTCCCAAATATTTATACACTCCCTCTTACTGAAGTTCTTTTATATCACATTCCTGTCCCAAACTAATGTTTTCTTGGTGCCACAGCTTTCCTGCATTAAAGGTTGCATTTGCACATTTATCTAGACCACATGACAAGTTTTGACCACTTCCAGTTGTCCTTTCAGTTCCTCATCAGATGAGCTATACAGTATTAAATCATCTACAAGAAGAAGATGAAACGTCTTTATACTTTGTTGTTTTCTGGGAGCAAATTGTATCCATGACCTAATCTGTTAAGTAGACAGCTTAATGGGTTAAGGGCAAGACAAAAGAACAGTGGTGACAGAGAGTCATTCGGGAATATCCCCCTTTTAATTTTTATCCCTGGAATAATAATTTGTCCTTTATCATGGCTTAACTGCAAAGTGGTTTGCCAATGTTCCATGGTCACGGTAATGTAATCAATCAGTGTAGGGTGTATCTTATACATTTTTAAGCACTCTTATCCATGAATGTGGGATATTGTCAAATTTTGTTTGTAGTTTATCCATGACATACTTAGATTCTTCCCCTGTTTACAGTTTTCCATTAAGAGTTTAACAATAAATGATCCGTTGTTCCATATGAGTTTTTTATTACTCTTTTGTTCTATTGCCGTGATTGAGTTTTCTTCTAAATGACTATAAACTCTGTCACCATCAATTCCAATGCATAGTTTATACATCATTGGAAGGCAAATTATTGGTCTATAGTTGTTAGGATAGCCTGCATGTTCACTCTTAAGGAGGAGTATTGTTTTTCCTATTGTTAACCTGGCTGGTATTTGTTCAGGGTGTGCATATAAATAATTCTTATTCATGGCCAGATCTTCACGTAAAGATGTTAATACTTTTAGCCAGAGGTTAAGTACTACATCTGGGCCTGGGGTTTTACCATACCTCTCAAATGTCGAGATATTTGCAGAATAATGTCTAGATTTTTGCTCATATTGTTGGTGTGTTTCCATAAAATGTGTTTCTCTGACAAATTCAGACTTCATATCCTTTAGAAAATATATATTAACACAAACCCTGTTACTCTAGTAACTTTCTAAGTTTGTAAGAACAATATTTAAAATATGTCCCTATTTTTAGGCCTTTGTCTCCCTACTTTTTCAGGCTTTGCTCAGATTTCCTGCAGTAAGAGATTGAAAGGTATGGATTTTACAGTTAGGAGCTTTTCTTAGCTTTGTTTCAATCTCTCTGGCCATTACTTCATCTCATTTTATATCTTGCACATTTGCACTTCTTTTTCTTTCTTTTGCTTCTTCTATCCATTTAGCATCTTTGTTATGTTCCACAGGATCTTCATGGATATTTCTCTAAAATATATCTGTTTCTTCTTTTTTTGGTGGTATTTTAATTCCTTTTGCCTTGTTTCTCAATTCTCTATAAAACTTTTTTGGGTCATCAGTAAATTGCTTACTTTGCACTTATCTTTTATATTTATTTGCATATCTTCTAAGTTTTTTTTGCCTGTGCTGATATTTTTAGTTTATTTTTTTAGATCTTGATCTGTTCTGATACTGTGCATTGTTTTTATTATGCCTATCTTTGAGTTTTGTTGATCTGTTCCATTTGTATACTCTTCTAACAGTGACACTTCGTGTCTTAATGGCTTTATAGTTTTCTCTATTCAGTACTTCAATGATGGCATTTAGTTTCTCCCCTTCCTTTTTCTTACTACCCTTTGTTTTTGTGGTAAGACTTTGTTATTAATTTATCTGCACAGTAATATAACCTGTTTACTTCTGTTATAGCACATGAATCTCTATGCATAGTCCTAATTACTGTGTTCATTTGTTTTATCAAACTTCTAACTTTTTAGGTTTTATTGACTTTCTGTAATCTATTTATTTTATTTATCTTAATATGTCTGTGCTATATCTATTAAATCAAGCAACTCTTCTCTTAGATCATTTTCTTCTAAACTGAGGTTACATTCTTTGTTTTCCATTTCCTCTAGAAAGTCCCAAAGCCTCTTCTTGTGCCACAGTCTCTTCAATTTCATCCTGTTTCATCCTTTGCTCTTTCATATGGGAACTCACTGGCATGTCACTCTGCAACATTGACTGTGTCAGAGTTGCCACAGTTTCCTGTTCTTTCACTTGCTCCAGTGGAGCATGTGTACTGGTTTCCTATAGAAGCCTTCAAAGTATCTTCATATAGCAACTGATCAGATGTTTCCAGCTCCAATGATTTCTCCTTAATTTAGGGATCTGTTGCTGTATCCTGCTGTGATGTTATCAGAGTTAGATGTTCTATGCTAAAGCCTTCACTTTGCAGATAATCCATAACCGCAGTTTCTATTTCTTTAACTTCTGCATTACCAATCCTCTTTTCTGTGTTTCCTCTTTGTTTTCTTATTTTTTATTGTAAAATTTTCCATTTGTAGATGTCTTTCCCTGTACTTCTCTTCACATTTTTTTGGTGACACTCTTTTTGTTTTGATTAGTTCAGCTTTCTCCTTTGCATAAATATTTCACCATATTAAATCTCTTTTTCTTTCCCATGTCCATATTTCTTCTTTAGATGTCTCCTACTCTTCCTGTTTCTCCTTACTTTGGGGACTCGTTGTTCCATCATGCTATGACATACCTGTGTTAGACATTTTACACTAAATCCTTCACTTTGCAGATACCCCATAACATCAACTTCTATTTTTTAACTTCAACTTTGGTAATATTCCATGTTCCCTCTTTGTGATCTTGTTTTTTTACAGTGTCCTAACAGCTCTTCAGAATTAAACATCAATGACGGCACAAAAATCATAAACATTCATATTGTGCTTATATAATAACAAGTTATAGAACAAGTATAAGAGGTTTGTCTATCACTCAAAAATACCAATATTATGACATAAATTATTTTTGTTTATATGTAAATTCATACTTCTTGAGCTGTTTTAAATCTAATTTAGATAAACGCATGGGTAAATTTGTGTATGATCCAACTTTTAAGGAATCAGTGCTCCTTAATGGTCTTTTGGCCTGAATACTGCAAGGTGAAAATATGAACATATTAAATGCTTTACCAAAGACATAGTGGAATTTTATGAAACTTACTGAATTTTAGAATTAAAACATCTGACAGTGAAAAGCATGTTCATTTTTGTTTAGCATATAAAATAATATAATAAAACATGGAGAAACGGACTATAAATTACCTGCATTGAAAACTGAGAGGCAAAAAGGGCAATGAGCAGAATGGTCCCCATGTGGCTGTCATGAAAGTTGAACAGATGTGAAGGTCTTCTGAAACACAGCAAACTGACTGCACAAAAAATAATAAGCTGGTATTGCATGTCCATAGATGAAAACGTATAATTGTGGTGTATGCTACAAAATGTTAACAATGTTGACCTTGATCTAAAATTAAAGAAGAAAATGTGCAAGCTGAGAAGGAGTTTCTTTTTTTTCCTGATGATATTTTCTGTAGACTATGTATTTTTTTATTTTAAACAGAACAAAATGGGCAACTGAAATAACAGCAAGACTTAAGATTATATACAATTGATTTTGCGACTTCCCACCTTTTATCGTTGCACTTATCAGGTAGAAGTACGCAGTGTGCACTAGCGGGTTGGCAGGCAGCGAGTGCTTTCAGGAGAAAGATATTTGTTCTTTTCTGTCTTATTTGAGTTATATTTTGCCTACCTAAATGCTAATGTCACTTAAGGGAAGTCAGCTGACTATTACAAGTAATAGTGAATCTAATGTTTATGGCATTGACTCAGATCAAAAAACAACTACTGATTCTGTTCCAGGAGGACCTGTTATAGGTTCATAGGTTCATACTAGGCTATCTGCCCAGGGGCATTTATAAGCCTAGCCCATAGTTATGTGGCTTTCGCCACCCCTTTAGTTTGAAGAAAACTATGCCTATTATTTTGCCGTACCTCTGTCAAGCAGTGACACTGAAGTAATCCCTGGGGTATATCTGTGATCTCCCATCCATTGGTCAAGATTCCTCTTGAACAAGGCCAGCGAGTTCCACAGCATAGGGAGTCTCTGGGTGATGAATCTGTCCCTCCAGCATGTTCTATTAATAACCGTGTCAAGGTTTACGTCTCCCGCCCTTGTGGATCTGAGGGATCTAGATTTTTTGAGGTGAAGCATATTCATCAAATCTGGGTTTGACATGGCCTTGTATGTCAGGCACAGGTCACCTCTGAGCAAGCGGTATGCAACTGAATAGAGCTGGAGTTCTTTCAGTCGGGCAGCATAAGACATATTTTTGAGACCCTTTATCCTTTTGGTGAGGAACTTTTGGGGCCTTTCCAGCTGCTGCAGGTGTCGGGTCAGACACATTCCGAATGGGGCATTGTACTCAATCATTGGTCTAATGAGTGATGAGTACAGGGGGATGATGACCTCCCTTGATCTAGATGTGAATCCCTTCATGATCAGGTGGGCAATGTAGAAGGTCTTCCTAACTACTTTAGCAATGTGAGTGTCAAACGAAAGGTTACTGTCAACCTGGGTCCCCAGATCCCTGATAACTTCTTCTGTGCTCAGTGGTTTGCCACCTATATGGTAGCTAGGGGTAACCTTGTTTTTCCCGAAGGGTATGACTATGCATTTCTTGGCGTTTAACTTTAGGCCATGGCTCTGGCACCAGTTATCCATTTCTGTGAGGCCCTTCTGAAAGATATCTGTGTCAGATGTGTTTTCGACTATGGCGCCCAGTTTGCAGTCATCTGCAAACGTTGTCAGCCATAACCCTCCTGTGTTTGCTTGTACTTCAGAAAAGTAGATGCCGAACAAGAGCGGACCCAGGACTGAGCCCTGTGGGACACCACTTGTGACTGGCTTTGAGTCTGACATAGCTCCAGCAACTCTGACCCTGTGGGTTCTGTCACTTAGCCAGTTTGCAACCCATCTTGTGATGTATGGGTTTACATTCAAGCTGATGAGTTTTTCAATGATACCTGAGTGGGGTATTGTGTCGAAGGCCTTTGCCAGGTCGAGGTAGGCTATATGGACTGCCTTACCCTCATCAATGGCCTTGGTGACTGTTTCGAAAAAGTCAACCAAGTTTAAAAGGCATGATCTGCCTTTGACAAAGCCAAACTGGGTTGGATCCAAAGTCTGTAAGTTCCTTATGTCTTTATTTATGAGTTCCATTATGATCCTCTCCATGGCTTTGCAGATAAGGCTTGTCAAGCTAATGGGATGGTAATTTCCAGGGTCGGTGGAGGCACCGCCCTTGTGTAGTGGGACCACAGTCGCCATGCGCCACTCCTTGGGTACGTATCCTGAGGTGAGGCTAAGATTAAACAGCTGTCATAACTGTGGGTTTAATTCCTCATTGAGTTCGTGGAGCACACAGCCGGGGACACCATCCGGTCCCATGGATGCTGTGTTTTTTGCCTTGGAGAGAGCAGTTCTCACCTGGGCTTTAGAGATGTTAGGGGGGCTACAATCCTCTGGTATAGATATCTCTCCTTTTGGGGGGAGGGGGGGAGAAGTTAGCACTGAACCTGTCAGCCTGTATGTTGGCAATGTCTGTAGGTTCAGTAATCTTCACATCATTTTGAACTAATTCTGAGCATATCTGGGAGTTTCCTCCTAGGTTTCTAACATAGCTAAAGAAGGCCTTATGATTGTCTTTTGAGTCCTTGGTGATTTTTCTCTCAAAATTTGCCTTGGATGATTTTATGAGAGCTCTTAGTTTTTTACTTATAATGATCAAAGGTGTCTTACCTTTCAAGGATTTTGCTCTATCTTGTAGTAGCTACCTCCTTTTGTTGTAGAGCTTGTTTATGGCTGGGGTCCACCAGACTGGACGCTTGCCTTTGGTACAGAGAGTCTTAGTTTTGTTTGGGATTGCCTGATCCATGCAGTCCTGTAGGTGCTGGTAGAAGGCATTTGTAAGTGATTCAGCAGTTTGAGTAATGTTTACCACCGGCTCAGGGGCCTTAAAGGAGACCACACTAGTTTTTAGAAGTGTGAAGTCGGCTTTTGAGAAGTTTTTCACTGTGGTCTTTTTTATTTCAGGTGGGGGTGGGATGAGGACCTCCAGCGAGATTAGTTTATGATCTGATCTCACCAGTGAGGGGTATACTTCCAGTGTTGAACATTGTGATCCCATGTTCGTGATGATGAGATCAAGTATGTTTTCTCCTCTTGTGGGGATGGTGACTAGTTGTTCCATGGCATTTGAGTTTATGAACTCCAGGAACCTTTGGGCTAGAGTGTTTGGGCTTGAGTAGTGTTCCCAGTCTATATTAGGGTAGTTGAAGTCACCTAGTATGATGGTGTTTGGAGATAAATTTATCCCCTCCAGTGTTTTCAGGAAGGCCATGTGAGGTTCCTGAGTTTGAGAGGGTGGCCTGTAACATGCTACAAATTGCAGAGCAGTCTTGCCTATGGTTAATTGCACCTGGATGGTCTCCGATGCATCGTGAGTTGCCACCAACCTTGAGGTGTGGGTGTCCTTTATGAATATGGACACCCCCCCTCCTTTCTTGGTGTTGTCCGGATTTTGGGGTCGGAACGCATGATATGAGGTAAAACCTGATAGTGCTGGGGTGCTCTCAGGAGCCTTGAACCAGGTTTCTGTCACAGCACAGACATCGATGTTCTTATAATCTGTTTTCCCTAACTAATACAGACTCAAGTGACTGACAAAACCTCTTTCAGGGTATATAATTAAATATTTACCAGCAGCACCCATTAGTAAACAGGATGAAGCTTTGAATCAACTGCAAGGCAACGATGGGCGTTTAGATGTTGGGATTGCATTTGTTGGCCTCAGCAGCATTTCTTTGTCAATTTCAACAATGATATCCATATAAGGATCCTTATCTTTTCAGGAATCTGTGACAATGGAGATTTCACAAGTCACTCTTCCAGAAGGGCAATCAGCACTTTAAGAATCAGAAGGAACAACTTCTGTGGCAAAAGAAATACAGAAACTAAGTGGGTGAATTCAATAAAGCTCACATGGTCATCTTTTCCATGCGTGCATTGTGGTGTGATGCGAATTCAGGTGCAAACAGTTTTCGATTCCATAAACACCATGTAGCAGCATGCAATCACACACACTTGCAATTATGGAAACTTTCTTTGCATGCAAATTTTAGCATAAGTAGATGAAATTTATGCTAACAAAGAGAAACAACATGATGGAAAAATCAAACAACCCTTACTGCAGCTGTATAGACTCCATGTCTGTGTTGGCAGTGTACATAGAAATCTTACATGTACAGGAGTCTACACAGAAGCAAGAACATGTAAAGGTCCAGAAATATAGGTTCATAGGTTCATACTAGGCTATCTGCCCTAGGGCATTTATAAGCCTAGCCAGAGTGTGTTTGGCTTTCGCCACCCATTTTAAATTAATTTTAATATGCCCTTTTTCAAGGTTAGTATACTGTGCCTCAGTCTAACAGTGACACAGAAGTGATACCCGGGGTAAACCTATAATCTCCCATCCACTCATCAAGATTCCTCTTGAAGAGAGTCAGTGAGGGACTCTGCCTAACCTGGACTGGGATTTTATTCCAGAGTGAAGGGAGCCTCTGGGTTATGAATCTGTCCCTCCAGCATGTCCTATTTATTTCAGTGCTGAGGTTGAAGTCTCTCGAGCGCATAGCTCGATGGGAGTTGGATTTTCTGAGGTGCAGCATGTCCATTAATTCCGGGTTGGACATGGCTTTATACGTCAGGCACAGATCGCCTCTGAGCAGGCGGTATGCCACTGAGTAGAGCTGGAGTTTCTTTAACCGGGCAGCATATGGCATCTGTTTGAGTCCTTTGATCCTCTTGGTGAGGTACTTTTGGGGTCATTCCAGTTGCTGCAGGTGTCTGGTAAGGTACATCCCAAAAGGGGCATTGTACTCAATTATGGGCCTGATGAGGGATGAGTAAAGAGACACGATGACCTCCCCTGATCTAGATGTGAATCCCTTCATGATTAGGTGGGCTATATAAAATGTTTTTCTAACCACTTTGGCCACGTGGTTGTCAAATGAGAGATTGCTATCAACTTGGGTCCCCAGGTCCCTAATTACTTCTTCTGTACTTAATGGATTACCACCTATGTGATAATTTGTGGGCACTTTGTTTTTGACAAAGGGGGTAACTATACACTTTTTGGCATTTAGCTTGAGTCCATGGATCTGGCACCAGTTGTCTGTTTCTATGAGGCCCTTTTGGAGGATGCTTGTGTCGGCTGGAGAGTCGATTATGGTGCCCAGTTTGCAGTCATCTGCGAACTTGGTCAGCCACAGTCCTTCCGTGTTTACCTGTACCTCCGAGAAATATATACCGAACAAGAGAGGTCCCAGGACTGAGCCTTGTGGGACACCACTTGTAACTGGTTTGGAGTCTGACATGTCTCCAGCAATTCTAACCATGTGGGTTCTGTCCTTGAGCCAGTTTGCAACCCATCTAGTGACATAGGGATTTATATTTAAGCTGGTGAGCTTATCTATAATGCTCGAGTGGGGTATTGTATCGAAGGCTTTTGCGAGGTCCAGGTAGGCTGTGTGGACCACCCTCCCCTCATCAATGGCCTTGGTGACTGTTTCAAAGAAATCAACCAGGTTTAAGAGGCAGGATCTGCCCTTAAAGCCGAACTGAGTAGGATCCAGTGTCTGTAGGTCCCCAATATCTTTATTTATGAAGTCCATGATGATCCTTTCCATAGCTTTGCAGACTAAGCTAGTCAGGCTTATGGGGCGATAGTTTCCAGGATACATTGAGGCACCACCTTTGTGGAGAGGGACCACTGTTGCTGTACGCCACTCTTTGGGTACATATCCTGTAGTAAGGCTGAGATTGAACAGTAGTTTTATGTTTGGGTTTAGCTCTTCTTGGAGTTCATGTAGGATGCAGCCCAGGACACCATCTGGTCCAATTGATGCTGTGTTTTTTGCTTTGGAGAGGGCAGCTCTTACATGAGCATCTGAGATGTCAGGGGGGCAGCACTCTGCTGGGATAGATATTCACCCTTTTGGTGGGGAGGGGGGGGTGATGTTTGCGCTGAACCTGTCAGCTAGGATGTTGGCAATGTCTGTGAGTTTGGTGTATTTTTTGTCACTTTGGACTAATTCTGAGCATATCTGGGAATTCCCACCCAGGTTCCTAACATAACTAAAGAAAGCCTTGTGATTATCCTTAGTGTCGTGTGCAAGTTTTCTCTCGAAGCTGGCCTTAGACGATTTTATGAGTGCCTGTAGTTTTTTGCTAATACTGATCTGAGATGCCTTCCCTTTTTGGGATTTTGCTCTATCATGTAGTAGCTTCCTCCTTCTATTGTATAGTTTGTTTATGGCTGGGGTCCACCAGACAGGACGTCTGCCTTTGGAGGATTGGGTCTTGGTTTTATTTGGGATTGCATGATCCATGCATTCCTGAAGGTGTTCATAGAATGCATTTATAAAGGATTCTGCAGTCTGGGCCGTATTTTCCACAGGCCCGGGGGCTTTGAAGGATTCCACCTTGGTTTTGAGGAGTGTGAAATTTGCTTTAGAGAAGTTTTTCACTGTGGTTTTCTGGGCAGGGGGTGGGGTCGGGATGTGAATATCCAGTGAGATTAGTTTATGGTCTGATCTTACCAGTGAGGGATACACTTCTGCTCTGGAGCATAGAGTCCCCATGTTGGTGATGATCAGGTCCAGTATGTTTTCCCCTCTTGTGGGAGTGGTAACAAGTTGTTCCATAGCATGTGAGTTTATAAATTCTAGGAACCTTTGGGCTAGGCTGTTGGAGCTAGAGTAATGCTCCCAGTCTATGTTTGGGTAGTTGAAGTCGCCCAATATAATGGTGTCTGGAGAGACCTTCATATTTTCCAGTGTTCTCAGAGTGGGGTTCCTGGGTTTGGGAGGGTGGTCTGTAGCAGGGTATAAACTGGAAGGCGGTTTTACCCACTGTTAGTTGCACATGGATAGTCTCTGATGCTTTGTGCTGTGCCACCAACCTGTAGGTCTGGGTATCTTTGACGAATATTGATACTCCCCATCCTTTTGTGGTTCGGTCCAAGTTTTGGTGCTGAAAAGCATGGTATGAGGTATAACCTGGTAGTGCTGGGGTGGTCTCGGGAGCCTTGAACCAGGTTTCAGTTACTGCACAGATATCAATGTTCTCCATGCTAAAGAGAGTTTCGAATGCGTGCATCTTAAGGTTTAGACTTCTGGCATTGAGTAGCATTACTCTTAGTTTCTTATCCCTTGTGATACCTATGGAGGTGGATTTGTCTTTTGAGCCTTGCCTAAAAAAGGCACTATGGGGGTAGCAAGAGCCTTTGCCAATATCCGAAAGCCCAGGGGTGACAGGTGCAAGCCATCCCTAGTGAAGGATCGTGGCTTGTCGAGCATGTCATCCCAGGCTGACAGGCATTGGATCCCCTTTGAATGACACCAATACTTAAGCCAATTGTTGAAATTGATCATCTTGTCTTCATATTGTGGCATCATTCTTGGTTAGGGTAAGATGCTACTCAAGGTCAGGGTCATACCGGCCTGGGCTACATGCTCAGAGAGCTCCTCTATGTCTCTTTTCATGTAGTTCAGGGAGGTACGTCTCAGGTCATTCACACCAGCATGGACAATGACTGAGTCATATTTGTACTTGCCTTGGAGTGACCTGAGTGCATGTGTTATGTGGCAGATCCTAGCGTCCAACAGGCAGCTCACTGTGACCTTCTCCTTGTTCAGCCTGGTGAGCGGGACGTCAATGTGCCTGACGATAGAGTCACCTATTACAAGTGTATCAGGTGTGTTGTTTAGCCTTAAGGGCTGTGACTGTTCGGCACACTGGCTTTGTGAGCTATGTGTTGCACGTGTTTTGTTTTGGGGTAGCGGTTGCTTGGGTGTCTGCTTTGGAGGTCTCTGCTGCTTAGGCAGATTTTTATTTAGAGCCGCCGAGTAAGTTTTTGTGTGTTTATGTGTTTGGTTTGCTGTCGTGGTAGGTCTATGTGAGACTGGAATTGTAGTGAGTGTGGTTTTCTTCTCCTCCTGACTGGTTAGGCCAGTACTGAGTTGAGAGAGCTTAGCCTCCAGTTTGGCTATATGGTTGCATCTCTCACATGTGTTGGAATTTGTTGGGAGGAGGAGAGGGTTGTCTGTGTACATGAGACAGTTGTAACATTGCCTCAAGATTCCCAGATTCACCAGCTGGACCGGAGAGGAGATTGACAGCTGACCTTTGGACATGCTAGAATAGTATTAAGAATTCCTTTATAATTGAAAAAAAGGGCCAATGGGAAACAAGGTACTCAAGGGGAGTTTGTGAGGGTGTAGTGCTTTTAATTCTTTAGTGCTGACTTAGTAAGCAAGTGCCAGGTAAATTAAATGCAATGTGTTACAGGTAACTTAAATGCAAAAACAAGAAACAGTAACTTTCTTTCAAGTGAAACAAGGAAATAAGTACAGTAAGCAATGCAGATATTACTAGGGATCCACAGAAGCACTGAAAAGCCGCGTCTTAGGTGGAATTAGCATTTCAGGGAAATACCAAGCAAACAAACAACAAGCATACAAACAAAGCTATATTCAGCAGGCCTGGATCTAGTCTATGCTACAGCAAACAAGGTGTACAAATTTCAGTAAGAAGCAGTTCAAATATGCAGGCACTATAAGCCTTTAACCAGAAATTTCCAGCTCAGAAGGGCAGAGTCCAGCCTCTCCTCCCACAAGAGTGCAGACTACGAACTTTCTTAATGTAAAATAACTGGCCTGAAGCCCAAGTGCTTAAACCAGAACTAGTACACTTTTAGAATAACAGACACTGAGCCCTCAATTAGCAGTTCCCAACTTCGAAGGATGTAAGCTACCTGTCCTGCCACCACAGTGCAGGCCACAAATCTTCCTAATGTAAAACAACCGGTCTGAAGCCGAAGTGCTTAATCCAAAAGACTTAGAATGATAGCTACACTTTAATCAAGTTACTACCAAGCAGTAATAAATACAATTGAATACTTTAAAGAATGCCTGGATTAGTGCTCAAGTTATACAAACAAAGCTAGATTCAGAAGGCCTGGATCTAGTCTATGCTACAGTAAACAAGGTGTACAGCAAACAAATGAAAGCATTTGGGGGGGGGTGTCAGAATTCTATAATTTATTTTTTTTACCTAATGTTTGGGCAGTAAACTGCTTGCTGTAAAAGGTTTTAACTATGATTCCCAAAATGTCATGCCAGTGAGGCATATAAGGTAGAGTAACAATAGGTAATGTAATACCCTGCCTTCTGTCTGTAAAATTGTTCACCCCTGCTGTTGACCAGCTTACATTGCTACTAACCATTTAGATTCAAGGCTGTCAGCATAAGTATAATGCAAATGAGTGCAAAAGTCAGTGGAATTGTTGAATCACTAAAAGTAGGAACGGTATACAGATGTTCACTTTGTGTAGGCTCCTACACAATGTTTATGTTTCCAATGGATGTCAATGACATCAGGGAGTGTCAGATTAGTTTCTTTTTTTTTTTTTTGTGTATTGCACATGATTGATCAGTCTGCTGCTTGCTGCAAACGTTTTTTGTGATGCATACCTTGTTTGCACAACTAGACCACCTACATATCAGACATGAGATATACATCCAAAAATAGAAACTGGATACATTCAATTGATATTGCTGAGCACCACTGGGCAACATGCAAACCCAGTAAGTGGAGCTGCACTCTGCTAATACCCTCAAGTTATGGGTCTTTGTGTGTTAAGGATTGGAGTGGAGTGCCAATGGTTCTGGGTTCTAGTACAGGGTATGCAAACCTTTCTCATACTATTGTGACATTGCACCTTATACAAATAAAGTGTAACTTACAGTAATAAACATTTTCTGTATGTTTTATGACAACAGAGATGAACATATAACATTATGACATGCACAGCTGCACTCTGCTGCACAAATGTGCACATAGCACACTACTGCACACTGATGTAGGACCTTTAAACTAGGCCAAGAAGGAGAAGAGTGTTCAGTCCCAGGGTAACCGTCCAGGTGCTACATGAGCTGGAGATTGTAGAGGGCTACATAGTGGACAGGGACATTTTACAAGAACTCTGCGAGTTCTGTGGCTCTCAAAACAGAGCCAGAGCCAAATGAGGAGAACCCATCCCAGTGGAATGTAAGGTATGTGTTGTCCTTAGGATATTAGCTACAGGTACTTTTCAAAGACCAATTGGGTACATGATAGGAGTGTCATAGGTATCAGCATCCAGGATACTCCACCAGTTCCTGAGTTCCATGCTCCCACATGCCAGTGAGCACATATCTTTTTCCATTTCCCCTGAGGAGAGGGCCAGCAATATGCAATGGTTCTACCATGTAGTGTACTACCCTGAAGTACTGGGTGTCATAGATTGCACTAATGTACACATCAAGGCACCACCTGGTGAGTAGGGTAGAATCTACATTAATAGCAAGGGAAACCACTCCATCAATTGCCAAGTCATGTGCAATGCCCAGGGGATTATCTTGAATGTGTGCGCTGGAAACCCTCACAGTTATCACAACTCCCATATATGGCACACATCACATCTGTACCAGATGTTTGCTAGGGGACATCCCACAGGACCATTTACTGGGGGATACTGGCTATGCCCAGGAATCATGGATGATGAGACCCACAAGAAATGCACACACCCATCAAAGAACGCCATCATCAGGTGCATGCACAGACCAGGAACATCATAGCGTATGTGTTTGGTCTTCTGAAGTCATGGTTCCAGTGCCTAGATATATCCGTTGGAGCCTTGCAGTATACTCCATGCACATGTACACAAATATTCACAGTACGTGTTATGCTGCACAATCTGAAACTCCATAAACAGCTGCAGCAGCATCAGCCAGGGGAAGGAATACACATTCACCCACCAATGTCTAGGCCACCACAGTCACAGAAGGACTCTGAGGAAGAACCCCAGCTGCTGTCACTATAGGCAGACATAAGCATGCTCAGAATGCCCTTGCTTTGTTAAGAGACAATGTGCAGTACATTCACTGACCACATAGGAACCTAGTGACTAATACCTTTCTCTTACTCACATACATACATATATTAAAACTGATGCCAGGCAACTCACATAACCTCTACCTATCCATGTATTGGCTGTGTCCTGCTTGCATCAGACAGAATCAGCTCTGAACTAAAATTGTGTCAACTGCTGCATTTGCAAGGTAGGTCCTTAACCCACACTATATTCTTGAAGAGTATTATGACATATTCTTGTATCTATGAACTTGGTAGAGTATGCAAGTAAATAGTGGTATATTTGTACAGAAATTAAATTAACATGTGACTGCAGACACTTATTTTACTACTATGTGTCCATTTGTAATTAGTAGGCCTCATGCATGAAACTTTCATGCAGTCCTACTGCAGCAGATTAGTGGTACATCATTCAAGAGAAGTTAGAAAGTGAAGCTATACATTGCAGTATCTGACTTCAGACTTGTTTGTATCCTAACAGTAAATGTGATTTGTTCCCCCACCCAAAACAGGAGTTTCCTCTTGTAACTGCCATAACAGTAACTCATCCATGCAAACCCCAAACCCACAGTGTATGGGTGTCTGTCACAGTTATTATCCCCCACATTTTCAGGACAATAGTATAAATTTGATCATACATTTATGTGGTAGGTAACTGATGAATAGCAGCATGTCTTTTTATGCAGGTGATTGTGTGATGAATGATCACAGTTCTAGCAAGCTGCTTCTATGGCCAAAAGGACTAAGACAGCCATCCTGTTTGATGAAGCTGTATTGCTGTTGAGGGTTCTAGCCCTGATATAAGTAGAAGGTTTGGTGATACACTAGCAATAGGTTGCATTTTACAGACTGACTCTGAGACCCATACTGTTATCAGCTTTGGCTTGTTTTAATTCCACATTTGCCCAGTGTGTTGCATGTATAAAACTGTTTTTGATAAGACTTATCTAGTTTGCATGGGACGCAGCATTGCAGAAAGAGTGAAAGAGGAAATAGGATTTATGTCATACTGCTAACCACAGACAATGGATACATTCAATTATTGATGTTAGTAATTGGGAAATCCCAGCCTGGAGTACAGATGGGAGTGACTGTAGTAAGAGATGTATATTCCATAACAGTAAGTCACAGATGTGAGCAATGCACCTCCCATTTGTGTACTCCTTACCCAAGGGCAAACAGGTAAAAAAAGGCAAATGCGCATGTGTGTACATTTTGTTAACCATAGCTCTAATCCGATGCTTCTCTAGCTACTGCATTATGTATATATATGTCCTTAGTGCCCTACATACCTCTCAACCACTTAGAGCAAGAAATCTCGACAAAGCCACAAACAATTGGGGGGGGCAAAGCCCCAAAAATAGGGGCACTTTTTAAATATTGCTCTTCCAAACTTAGCAATTTGATAGAATAACAAGCATTGTGTGAATTTTCTGAAGGTTGTGAAGTCTGAAATTCAGATGTCTGCCATTATTTTCATAGGTTCATAGGTACTAGGCTATCGGCCCTAGGGCCTATACAAGCCCAGCCAAAAATGTACCCTGGCTTTTGCCACCCAAGAAAATTATTTTCCTGTGCCACTGTCGAGCAGAGCCATAGAAGTGATCCCCAGGGTGAATTTCCTATTTCCCATCCAATCAAGATTTTTCTTGAAGAGCACTAATGCGGACCTTTATTTGACATAGGTAGTGTATTCCAGAGTATGGGAAGTCTCTGGGGCAGGAATCTATCCCTCTGGCATGTTCTGTTTATTGTGGTGACAAGGTTTAGGTCCCTAGAGCATGTAGCTCGGAGGGATTGGGATTTCTTTAAGTGGAGCATGTCCAACAGCTCTGGGTTTGAAATAGCTTTGTATGTTAGATAGAGATCACCTCTGAGTAGGCGATATGTGATGGAGTAAAACTGGAGTTTTTTGAGACGGTCTGCATACGGCATCTGTTTGAGGCCAGTAATCTCTTTGTGAGATATTTATGCAGCCTTTCCAGTTGTTATAGATGTCTTGTGAGGTACATACAAAAAGGGGTGTTGTACTCTATAATGGATCTAATGAGTGATGAGTAGAAGGGAACAATGATCTCTTTTTCTGGTTGAGAAACCTTTTGTGATGGTGTGCCATGTAGCAGAATTTCCTGACTACTGTGGCGATGTGATTATCAAAGGAGAGACTACTACCCACCTGTGTCCCAAGGTCTCTTATCACACTTTCGGTGTTAAGTATACTACTGCCCATGTTGTAATTCATGGGTACAGAGTTTTTACCAAAGGGGAGGACAATGCACTTTTTGGCATTGAGCTTGAGGCCATGGTTTTAACACCAGGCATCAGTCTCAGTGAGGCCCTTTTTATAGGATGTCCACATCGTTAGAAGTTTTGATTATGGCTCCTAGTTTGCAGTCATCTGCGAACTTCATTAGCCAAAGACCTTCTGTGTTAGCCTGTACTTCAGAGAAGTAGATACCAAATAGGAGAGGACCCAGGACTGAACCTTGTGGTACTCCACTTGTCACTGGTCTGAAGTCGGATTTGGAGTCTGCTACTTTCACACTGTGGGTTCTGTCAGTGAGCCAGTTGGCAACTCATCTTGTGACATAGGGATTAATACCTAGTTTAGTGAGTTTATCTATAATTCCAGAGTGGGGAGTGGTGTTGACAGCCTTGGCAAGATCTAGATAGGCTGTGTGAACCACCTTACCCTAGTCTACAGCTTTGGTGACTACTTCAAAGAAGTCTGTCAGGTTTAGGAGACATGATCTGTCTTTTACAAACCTGAACTGGTTGGGGTCCAGAGTTTGGAGATTTACCAATATCTTTGTTTATAAGTTCCATGATGATATGTTCCATGGCCTTGCAGACCAGGCTCGTCAGGCTAATGGGGTGGTAGTTCCCATGGTCCGTGGTGGCTCCCCCTTTGTGGAGTGGGATAACTGTCACTGTGCACCATTCAGTGGGCACAAAGCCTGAGGTGAGGCTATGATTGAACATGGTACTTAGGTGGGGTGCCATTTTGTTCTGTAGTTCATGTAGAATGCAGCCTGGGATGTTGTCTGATCCCATGAATGCTGTGTTCTTGGCTTTGGAGAGTGTGGTTTTTACCTGGGCAGCCGTGGATTACAGGAGCTTTGCATTCTTCCGGTATAGACATGGGCTCTTTAGAGGGTGAGAGGGGGTTAAAGTTAGCACTGAACCTATCTGCCTGGATGTTGGCAATATCAGTTCAGTCTGTATATTTAGTGCCATTGTGCTATAACTCAGAGCAGATCTGACTGTTGCCAATGAGATTCTTGACATAGCTATAGAATGCTTTGTGGTTGCCTTTAGAATCAGTGGTAATTTTGTTTTCGTAACTAGCTTTGGAGGATTTTATGAGGTATAGCAGCTTCTTATTGAGGCTGACCAGGAAGCTCCTTCACTCATGGGATTTTATTCTCTTTTGCAACAGTTTCTTCCTTATGTTGTACAGTTTGTTTATGGCAGGGGACCACCAGATTGGCTTCCTTTTTTTGGAGGATAGCATCCTGGTTCTGTTTGGGATAGCGCAATCCATGCACTCGTATAAGTGCTTATAAAGTGCAATTGTGTAGGATTCGGTAGTCATAACTGTATTGTCCATCTGCATGGGTATCATAAAGTTCACCACTTCTGTCTTAAGAAGCATGGAGTTGGCTTTGGAGAAAATTTTTACCGTGGTTTCCTTAATGGGGGTGGGGTGGGGTGGGGGAAGGATGTGGATATCTAGGGTGAATAGTTTATGGTCAGATCGGACCAATGAGGTGTTGACTTCAGGTGTGGAGCATCGGTCACTCATGTTGGTAATGACTAGCCCCCGGATTTCCGAATCCTCCGTGTAAGACTTAATAAGTCTTACTCAGAGGCTGCAGTTGAACGGTATGATGTCAGCATGCCATGAATATGCTTGAGGGCATGCTGACTGAACTGTAAGTCCTACACAGACCGTGTAAGAAAGCAGGGGGCGTGTCCGACTGCCGAGAAGTCCAAATGTACACACCCCTGTAAGTGTTTAAGAAAATAGGAAATAAAAAAGAGTGAGTCCGCTCAAATGTCCCTGTACCCAACACCTCACAGCCTGAAAATGTAAACCCCCATCACACATCTAAAATGCATAACCATAAAATATTTTTAAATACCCAAAATAGCTGCCTGTATTTGCACGTGTGTGCGTGGGTGTGCCCATTGCTTAGCTACAGTTAGCAATTCCCACATGGAAGAGCATAAGAAAGAATGTATATGCAAATTACACCAAATAGCAATGGCGTAATGGTATTCACGGTTCGAGCCGCACCACTCCCTTCCGTATTTATTTTAAATCAGTATATGCAAAAATACCCAACATAATATATGTTTAAACACAACTAAAAAGCAGTGAAATGGCCATTTTATCTGTGAATAAAATAAATATTTTAAAGGATCCCAATATAAAACTGCCCGCAGTTAAGCAATGCTCCACCCAGCGCAATGTAGTTGCCCTTAGCTAACTTGCGCTTTACCCAGTGCAATGTAGCTGCCCATAGCTAAGTTGCACTTTACCCAGTGCAATGTAGTTGCCCAAAGCTAAACAGCGCTTAACCCAGCACAATCGGTTTGTGCAGAGGTGTGCACCGCTCCAAACAGTACCCCGTCGGGCAATGTGGAGCAATGTAGAGCAAAGTTGCTTAAACACAGCCATGCCCCCTAACTTGTCTCAACAGTAGTAAAATAAAATACAATGATAAAGTTTGAACCCAGGACACTGTGCACCATAAACAAAGTACTGAACCACTAAGCCACAACAGCTTCAGAATAACATCCACTGTTAACATATATATATATATAGTAAGAAATGTTTGCTTAACCATTGCTAAGCATGTCTGCAGTCAGCCGAGAATATTCAAAAATGGCCAATCACAGAAAAGTGTGGGAAATGTGGCATATTTAAGCCGCATAGGTGGGAATACTCACCATAACTGATTGTAGCTCCCATCTGCAGTTAGAATGTCTGGTGCTGGAGAGGGGACACGCTTCCAAGTGCAACACTGGGGCATCGAGGAGTCAAGATATACAGTTTGACTCCTAGTCCATCGGTATGAGATCCGACTCCTACAGGGCCAGTAACAAGGAACAGAGTATAAGGCGGAGGCTTGGAACCAGTTGGCTCATGAACTCACCAGTGCCACAGGCATCCCTCGGACTGGTGAGCAGGTCCGTCACCACCATGCAGACCTGAAGAGGTGGAAGCAGGACCTTCTGAACCAGTGGATCCAAAAGGCCCATCAAATGCGGGATGCCCCACTACTAAGTAGGTAGCCATAGAATGCAGTAAGTAAGATAAGCTAAATAGTCTAAATAATGGATAGGTATGCCTCAATATCCCTTTATTTACTCCATAGCTGCAGGTGCTTGCGCTATGAATCAACAAGCCTATGCAGATAGGCTGCTAAGGCTACACCACCAGGCAGGTTAGTAAATATTCTGCATGTATTGTTACGGGATATATGTGAGTGAGCATGAGACAAGTGTTTAAGCCCAATAATACAGCAATAAAATGTCCTGATTAAATCCTCTGCATGTACTGTTATATAACAACTGTCAGTGAGCCAGAAATTGAGTGTACTAACCCACCAATCAAGCTAAACTAATTCTGGAATACTATCCCTGCATGTATTGTCATAACATATAAGTGAGCAGGCCTGAAAAAGAGTGTTGTAACCCATCAAGAAAGGTATAATATGTCCTGAATATGTCTTCCGTATGCACTGTAATAACAAGTAAAGGAAAGAGCCTGTAGAAAAGAGTGTTCAATATAATTAATAAAGGTATAAAACTTGGAGTGTGTCTGTGTCACTTACATTGAAATGCTGTTGGACCCTTGCAAAAATAAATAGTACTGTTGTATTAGGTGCTGTCAACCCACAGTTGTGCAGTCCCATAGAAATTGGATGAAGTAAGTGGCAGTAGCTGTGAAGTATAAAACATTCACTCCCTGAATAAATCATCTACATGTACTGTTACATATCATAAGTCAGATAGGCAGGAATAGAGTGTAGTAACCCATGAATAAAGCCAAAACATGTCTGGAATACTATCTCTGCATGCACTATCATAGATTAAATGTGAGTGAGCCTGTAAAGCAGTTTTGTAACCTATCAATAAAGGTATAACATTTCCTGAATCGGTCTACTGTATGCAGTGTAATGTCAAATACAGGAGAGAGCCTGTAGAAAAGTGTTATAATGCAAATAAGAAAGGTATAATACTTGCAGTGTGTATGTGCCAATTACTCAGAAATGTTGTTGAACCCTTGCAGTGAAGAAATGTTACTCTGTAATTGCTGACAACCCCCAGTAGTGCAGTCCCATATAAAGTGGATGAAGGAAGTGCCAGTAGTTGTGAAGTATGCAATAGTCCTAAGTTGTGAAATGGCTGACATGCATAGGTAAAGCTGGCACATGAGTAGCCTGTCAAGGTGTTCCCCAGAAACATAAGTGTGTTACCTGAAAAGTAGGGTTGTGTAGAAAATAAGTGAAAAAGCCATGTGAACACATCCAGATGTGCAAATACATAAACAAGTCAATTTAATACAAGTATGTAGCAGTAACATCTGCATCCTGGACAGTTACTATGTCAGATATAGGCCAGGTATATCATGAAGTAGCTAAACCCATAACGCAATGAAATGCATGTTGCTCAGTGTAAGAATGCATGTAGGGGATATACACCTGCAGTCAATAGGAATATAGTGTACAGTTAAATATTAATAAGATGTTAATGGAGGTTTCTTTTTACACCCTACTCCATGTGCATAAACAATGCAATTTCACATCTCAATGGGTATGTGTAATCTCATAACATTTGTTGGGACATATGTTCTATTGTTATAAAAAATCTGCACCTACTTTGATGCATATCCCCTGTTAAAACACCACAATCTTGGTGGCCTGTTGCCACCAATCATCCCTGCATGCTGTTGGCATGTCCACTGTTGTTCAATACATGCATGTGTTATGCTTGCTGTTCAACTGGTGTAACCCTGGTGTGTTGGGTTAATGGGAATATTACTGCATGCTGTTACAACTAACTTGGAATGCTGTTGTCTATGTTGTAATTAAAAACACCTAATCACAGAACTATGGGAAAATCGGTCCCAGCGGACCCACCTGTCCCTCCTCAGCTGGCAGTTGCACCTGGCACCAGCAGGTGTGGTGCCCAGCCCAGGCCACCCTCCTCCATAGGTTCTGTGCCACCTTCAGGTGGAAGTGCTGCAGGGGATGGGGCTCGCCCCCCCTGCAAGCGTGGGTGGAGAAGGGCCTCCTGTCACCCTCTGAAGGGTCCAGGTTGTGGTGCATAGGAAGATCCAGCGTTTAGTTGTTGATCCCCTATGCCAGCTTGAGGCAAGAGTGGGGTGACTCACGGGTGAGCCTGCCCCACCTTCGCAGCCCCCAGCACAGTGACCCTCGGGTCTGTGAAGGTCCAGTGGGCTTGCGATTTCCAAACATCCGTCCCCATCAATTGTGTTCACCCACCCCATGTGTCAAACTCTGCCCCTGTACGCGTCTTGTTTGTCTTGTCTGTTTACCTACCCAACGTATCTCCCCAAATATACCTGCTTCCTCTACCTCACTTACCACTCTCCCCTGAAAAAAAAAAAAAGGGCAATCTGTACCCGAACAAAATATTACGCCCCATACATAGCTACCCATTTCGCACACATGTCCATTGGACATGTACATTGATAAATCTAATTGACAGTACAACAAACTATGTTGTCCTCACCCCTCTCTCAGGGGTGGAAGGTTTCAAACTTCACTTCAAATATTCAACATATGCACAGCTGTTGCGGGCAAAGAAATGGGCAGCTATGGACTTTCCCTACACCTGTCCTGCACATCCCGAGCTTGTTTTTCTACTGTCTTTCCCTCTCTGTGCCCTCTTTCACCATTTTCCTATCTCCCCATTTTCTTTTCTTTCAATGAAATTAGCGCAGGGATTAGCAGGAGTAAGCACTTTTAAGCAGTAGAAAGCGGGATTAAACGAGTGTATGCATGTGTGTTCTTAGCTAAGCGTTGCGCAAACCCACTTACTACTGCTTATAAGTGCCTTAGTCACTCTATGGCAGGGCACTTGTCCTGCTGAGCAGCAAAATAAAAAACCTCTGCCAGTCTTGAACCCCAGACCATTGACACAATAGACTGCATGAATTACCACTAAGCCATATCAGATTTACAAAGAACTTGGTTCTTAAATAAATAAACCATGCATTACAATGAGGGAATGGAAATGGAAATTTGGAATGGTATAACACAAACCCTTTTCTGTGGGTCTTTACCAGCAGTGGTTGTGGAATTGCATGACATGACTGTGAAAGGAGAACCAGCCATCCTAGCAGGGAATAATGTTACAGTAGCACCTTACAAACACCACACAGTATCAGACCAGGATAAACACTGGCCACAGGAATACAGTGCAATAATGACATTTGTATGGCAGTTAATTGTGTAAGTGAGAAAAAAGTACATACTCCCATGTATCCTGTGTTAGCATTTGGAGGGGTGTGTACATGTCTACACTGACATGTGTGTACTGGAAGCAACAACATGCAGGTATGAGTACAACATGCACATAACTGGCTACAAACCTAGTATCAGATAAGAGACATATACCAACCTTCAGACTGACACAAAGGTGTCCAGAGTATACAAGAATGGGCCCCACCTTTGAAATCTGAAAGGGCTACGCCTACCTAACCTAGCATTTTATAGCAGTGGGCTGCAATCACAGTGAGTAATGCGATCACCAAACAGCAGGCTGCATGCAATTACTGAATGGTGGGCAGCAATTGGTGCAGGGACTGTCACATGCACAAGTGCAGATACCTAGAAAAGCAGGCTGTACCTGCAGTCCACACATGCAATTATATCATTGCAGGTGTCATGAGACAGAGAGTGAGAGAGAGAGAGAGAGAGAGAGAGAGAGACACGCACACAGAGTGAGACAGAGACAGAAGAGAGGCAGAAACAGAGACCAAAGGTGAAATAGAGGGCAAAACCCCAAATCAAACCAGCAAAAAAAAAATACAAAATCGTAACACACGGAGCAGGTACATACAAAGGTAAGGTATGTAACTCAAATGTATGTGTTGGCATGTTGTAGATGTTCCAGAGGAGTACTCAACACACTGCAAATCATCCATGTGTGGCAGCAGTATGTATCTATCCGTATCTGCACATGTGCATAGGCCAAGGGACATACTGCAACTGTTAATGAAGGGTGGATAGCTATCTGTCAGTGAATGTTGATATGTGCATATATCCATGTAGGTTGTAGTATGTGGCATAGAAGACAGCATGCAGTGTGCTGGAGTGGCCTTAAGTCAACTGGTGCCCTAGGCAAAAGGGCCCCATGGTGCCCCTACCACACATCCTGGTGCCTCCATCCTTGTGTCCACATAAATATTGGAAAAGCACCCCTGCTAGAGACACGCCCTAGGTGGCCACCCAGTAGGCCTATGCTTAAGGCCAGCTATGGTAGTGGTGATAAATGTCATGTGGTGGTTAAATGCTGTGGGACAGATTTGTCAGATCTGATGTGTTACAGAAAGTGAGGCCTGCTAATGCTACAAGGGCTGAGGACACCCACATGCATTCTGCACAACATTCTGCAATGTAATCACATACCTGTACATCCCACAACTGTCACATAAGTGAGATCCCCACCATGAAAGGTGGACTGTACATGTGCCTATGTGTACATCCATGTGTACAGCAATGGATGTGTATATATATGTGTGTATATCTATATATATATATATATATATATATATATATATATATATATATATATATATATATATATATATATATATATATATATACATATAGAGTGAGAGAGAGACAGAGACACAGGGACATATGTACCGCAACAAGTGTGTGGTGAACAAGGCATCAACTGTAGACAAGTGCTGATACTGCTGTGCCATTCCACCTTCCCAAAATAGTGTACCCATTAACTAACACATAGGCAGAGATCTACCTAACAGTGAAGGTGTGATAAGGGAACATGGGACACAGGTGGACAGTAGCCTCCACTATGATGAAGACAGTGCCACACTACACCTGTAATCTGTCTGTGTGGTATGTGCCATGACAACAGGTGTGTCATCTATGGAAGTATAGGGTAGGGTTCCCCTCTACTCAGAATGCCCTGTGTGGTATGTACTTCACATGACAACTACACCAGAACAGGCCACAGACAGAATACTGTCCGCAAACAGATGTCCTATGCAGACTGACTCACAAAACCATAACCACACTGTATTGCATACTGGCCACACAGAGGTGACCTCTGCCGGACATACAGAGGTATGTCACACCCATAGCTGGGTGACAACCACCATGGCAACATATCACAACCCCCCAGGGTTACACGCTCTAGGGCCCTAAACCTTGTCAGCTCACTAAACAGCACATGCTGGAGGGATAGGTTCCCATCTCAGACATATGCCATACACTGGAATAGACCACATAGCAATAGCAAACAAGACACCTCCATAGCAGTTGTTGTAAACACCCCTGATGATTGTGTGGGTGATTGTTAAAACACCCCAGGAAACACCTCTGTGGTTCAGGTTGGCAGGAGCAAGTGAAATAAAGTACAAGTGTGTCAAAGGCCAGGGTAGCATATGGCTAGGCTGCCATAGGCCCTAGGGCCAATAGCATATCACCTACCTATGACACTATGCACTCACACATGTACATAATGCAATAGCTGCTATGTAAGGTTGAATGAGTGTAACGCTGAATGTATGCAAGGTCTGTAAATGTGTGATAGCTTAGTGTGATGTTGTATCTAACCTGGCTGTGAGGACAGCAATTGATGTGTAATGAACTGTTAGGCAGACATAGTAGTACGGCATGTGATGTGATGTAGTTCTCCATTGATGAATGTGGTGTCTCATTGTAGGCTAAAGCAATACATGTATGCTTAGTGAGTGGTACTGCAGGTGAATCCCATCACCAATATGAACTGTAGTACTACCTGAAGCTGTAGGGCTAAACAGCACAGTATGCTGTGCGTTCACATTGCTTGGAAACACTGTCATGTGTGTTTCCTGTAGTCTGCACAGAGGACAGACTGCAGGCATAAGGGTGTGTATGTAGTGGTACACAGCACAGTATGGTACACAGGTAATGCTCATCTGTGTTGGCATACAGTGGTGTATGTTTTCCTGATGTGTGTGTGATTATGCCTGTACAATGGCTGCAATCATATGTGTGTTACAGGGTTGACGTGTGTATCCAGCAACATCTCTAGTCTGTTATAGCAGTATGCCACCTATAGTAACAACTGTACACATCTGTTATGCAGGGCTATGGCATCATTGACTAGGGTATTTGATTGGTACTACTGTACCTGTACTTTACATCCATTGCAATGGATGACATCTCTGTTTGTGCAGTGGTCTGATATACATCCATTGTCATGAGGTTATGCATTGTGTCACAAACAGTGTGTCGGGTACTGTTGTATAGTTGTGTGATATATAGAGTCAGCCAGGCAGTGTTAATTAGTTGTGTCCTGAGAACCAATAGGTGTTACTGAACGTGTGTAACAACTGACAGACAATAGGATGGTATATATGTCAGTAAAGTGATATCTGTTGGTAAAGGTGTAATGTGTGCCACAGGACACAAACACATTGTTCATATCTTTTTTAGCCTGATGGCCCACCAACGTAACCCAGCTTACACTGCAGAAGAGGAAGAGGTGATACTCAGCCTTTTGCAGCAGTACACTATGCTGTTCTCCAGAGCCAGCCAGCACCAGCAGGAGTGGACTGCACTGTGGCAGGAACTTGTTAGTCGGGTAAATGACATAGGCATGCATAACTGGACATATGAGCAGGTACGCCATCACTGCAGTGATTTCATTAGACAAGTCCGACGGCATGCGTCTGATATGCAAAGACAGCAGCTTGCCACAGGTAGTAGGGTGGCCATACACCCCCCTCACCAGAGCGGAGGAGCTTCTCCTAAGCGTGGGGGCTCCTGGACAACAGCTACGACAACCTCTAACATGTGTTGTAATGGAGGCTGGAGCCACCCAGCACATCCACCTGGAGCAAGCAGGTAATATGCCCTATCTGTAGACTACAGTTAACTGTATTGTGAGATTATGTGTACGTGAGA
Source organism: Protopterus annectens (assembly GCF_019279795.1). Classification (NCBI taxonomy): domain Eukaryota; kingdom Metazoa; phylum Chordata; order Ceratodontiformes; family Protopteridae; genus Protopterus; species Protopterus annectens. Next base: position 856,368,666 of record NC_056732.1, on the reverse strand, counting down.
TGTGTACTGTGTGTTTAGCAGTTCCACTGCCTACTGTTGTGCAATATGGATAGTTTGTACAATATTCCTACACCTGTGACTGTTGACTGTTGTTGTCCTGCAGTTTAGCATACCCACTGTAGCATTGCCAGAGTTGTGGCCACTGATGAACCCTCTCAAATTCTCATAGGTCCCTCTGGTGTGACTGCAGGGCAGCCAATCCATGCTGGTGAGTGTGTTATACCTACAATGTTGGTAATGAAATATGCATGTCATGGGTGAAGTGTAGGCCATGTACACGGAACACACCTACGCATAATGCATGCTGTGCATGTTTGCTGTGAGACGTTGCACAGCTCAGTCATGTCAGTAGCTTCCTCAATGACATGCAATACACAGAGCATGACACAGTTGTGGCAACCCTGAACTGCACATTGGATAGGCATAGTTGCAACACCTGTACACAACATAAGACATTTATCACATGCAGTACACAAAGTCATGCTACATATGGCATAACCACACACCCACTGTAAGGTCACACATCAGTATCCCACATGTCATCCACACACACATGATGTACCTCAGGGGTAGAGGCCTATCATGGGGCTGTGCAACACTCTCCAACACATAACCCCAGCAATTACCCTCACAGTACTCTACAGTACATGTCATGGGTGTGTGTGGCAGTGATGTCCTTGGCCATGGGTCACCACATTGGCAGGTCTTGACACAAACATATATATGTGGCCTATGGTCTGAGAAGCAGTGGCACAATCTGTCGAAGGTCACAGATGTATTCATGTAGTATGCAGGCATGACACCTATATACTGATTGAAGTCACATGTACACAAATCTATTTGACACACAGATACCCGATGTGTGCGATGCACATACTGTTTGAAACATATGTCATACCGTAGTAGAAGCAAAACCCACACTGCGTTGCCCACCTGTGGCACACACATACTCAGCGTTTACAGGGCTCAAACCCCTACCTAACTTTGTTATGACACTAGTAAGATACGCATTAATATGACGCGCTATTTGCTTTACTGGGAGCATTCGTTTCCCAAGCTCTATTTGTAGGATGCTGACATCATCACATTTGTAAAGAGGTATTCACCACTCCTAATGTATTACCACAGTTTTCTAAAAGGCCACTCCTCTCAAAGGCAGTCTCACACATACACATAGCATTTGCAGGATTCAAACCCCTATCTAAGTATGTTATGCTACTGGAGAGATACGCATTAACACGGCACGCTAAATGCATTACTGTGTGTTTTCTGTTCTTCTTGAATATTTGTAGGATGCTGACAGACTTTCCAAAGAGGGATGTACCTCTTTTAAAATGTGTTTCCACAGTCTCCAATAAGGCTACTCCTCTCAAAAGAAATCACACGCATACACTTGGCGTTTGCAGGACCCAAACCCCTACTTGACTATATTATGACACTAGTGAGTGGTCAGAACTGCATTACAGTTTGTAGACTGTTACAGACCACTCTCCCAAACATGGGCACAACAGTTGTTATTCCTGGGAACACTGGGGAATGTGACGGTCTCAAACACCATTATATTGTGTGACTTCAAATACACAAACATTAACTAGGTATACTACTCAAGCAGTGACACCCTCGCACAACAGTTGCTAAGATTGTTACACTCAAATGCTAGGGCATACCTGGTCACCACACCCACAGGGGGTTATACATGTGGTACCTGATCATCACACACATGGGGACTCTATGTTCCACATCAGAGGTACACCTGTAATTGTTAAGGTCGGAACATACATTCATCTCACTAGACATACATATCCCATACACACACACTTCCTATGTGATCTCAGTGACATACTTCTCATGAGCAAACGTCACACTTGTACAAACTGAGGTGGTATCCCTCAATGACCATGGGACAGTGTTAATTATGGCTCAGACAACTACATACTATACAAGCACATTCTATGGACAACTACTGGAATTCATGGATCATGCTATCCCAGATAACTACATGACTCACTCCTCCAAAGGTAGGGGGCCTGTCTACTTGACCACGACCATTACTGAGCTGTACATGGGCAGGAGGAGGCTACTACATTGTAGAGCACAATCACAATCTGGAAGGCATCTCTACTCAGTACTATGGTATAGCTACGATCAGTTGTTGATTCATTTAAGGCCCACTTCTAACGGACACTTGCAACAGACACTGTGGACAATCACAAGGCCTTATTTAGTTATGTCAGGGACCTGTGTGTGTACTCACAGATTTGCTGTGAGTTACTGCATAATTACAAATGATACAGTGAACCCACTGACATTACGAACATCCTAGACAACAGATCCAGTGGGAATGTTTCTCCACCATCCCCCCTGCAGTGCACATGTCCATCACAACAGGGTGTAGCCTCCCTGACATCACAGATGAACATGTGTGTGCTGCCCTCTCCATAGCAGACAACACAGCATCAGTGGGACCAGATAGTGTCACAGACTGTGGCATACATGTGATTCATGACAAACTTTACACTCACATTATGTCACTGTTCAATATCAAAGTTACTACAGGATGTGTACCTATGGAATGGCATACAGCTACGGTGTACCCGCTACACAGTGCTGGTGCTACGAGGGGACCCTGGACATTATCACAATATATGCCTAACTATCCTGGCCTGCTATGCTATAGAGTGTATCATGGTACACATACACATACACATTGTGAACCTACAGACACTGGATCCTACACAATTCGGTGTTGTTGTGGGCATATCTTGCCTCTTGCAGAAGTTTCATGTCTTCAAACAGTTAACAGGTCCATACACGTACACAGGGTTGTCCCCACAGCCTACCTGGAGCTTGCACAACACTTCTACACAATACTCCACTTGGCCTTTACACATTAGATCACCGGATTCAATATCTACACGTATGCCACATTCTGGATTGCTAACTGGATCATGGGTAGCACACACATGGTCAGTATTGCAGGTGCCATGTCTGACTATACACCAGTTACATGTGGCATCCCACAGGGCTCAGTCCTGTGACCTCTTTTGTTCTGTATATATTTCTGATATATACTGGCTAACACAGGGGGAATATGGATGACCATGTTTGCAGATGACTACAGACTGTGTGCCATATTCGACTCCACAGCTGGCACAGGCATCCTCAGAAAGGGTCTCACAGAGATGGCTGACTGGTGCCTGAGCCATGGCCTACAGCTACCTTACTTTAGATGCATAGTCATCACCTTTGGTAGTAACATCGTGCACACACATTACCACATAGGTGATGATACATCACATACAGTGTGTGTGGTTTGTGATTTGGGGACATGAATACTTAGTACTCTTGCCTTTGACATTTATGTTGCCAATGTTGTTGGACACACCTTCTATTTAGGCAACCTTATCCCATACAGTTTTACATCCAGATTAGGTAGGGTCATTGTGACCCTGTAGTTATCTGGCACATAGGTTCATAGGTTCATAGGTTCATAGGTTTATACTAGGCTATCTGCCCTAAGGCATTTATAAGCCTAGCCCAAATTTTTGTGGCTTACGCCACCCCTTATATGAAAAAATACTGTGCCCATTAGTTTGTTGTGCCTCTGTCCAGCAGTGACACAGAGATGATTCCCGGGGTAAACCTACGATCTCCCATCCACAGGTCTAGATTTCTCTTGAACAGAGTCAGCGAGGTGCTCTGCCTCACATGGACCGGGATTTTATTCCACAGCATAGGGAGTCTCTGAGTGATAAATCTATCCCTCCAGCACGTCCTATTTATATCCGTGCTAAGGTTTAAGTCGCTTGCTCTAGTGGTTTTGTTGGATTTGGATTTTTTGAGGTGCAGCATGTCCATTAATTCCGGGTTGGACATGGCCTTGTATGTCAGGCACATGTCACCTCTGAGCAGACGGTATGCGACTGAATAGAGCTGGAGTTTCTTCAATCTGGCAGCATATGACAGATTTTGGAGTCCCTTTATCCTTTTGGTGAGGAACTTTTGGGGTCTCTCCAATTGCTGCAGATGTCTGGTGAGATACATCCCGAATGGGGCATTGTACTCGATCATTGGTCTGATAAGTGAAGAGTACAGGGAACAATGACCTCACTAGATCTGGATGTGAATCCCTTCATGATCAGGTGGGCAATGTAGAAGGTCTTTCTAACCACTTTAGTAATGTGAGTGTCAAAAGAAAGGCCACTGTCAACCTGGGTCCCCAGGTCCCTGATAACCTCTTCTGTGCTTAGTGGATTGCCACCTATATGGTAGCTTGGGGTTACCTTGTTTTTCCCGAAGGGTATGACTATACATTTTTGGCGTTTAACTTCAGGCCATGGCTCTGGCACCAGCTATCTGTTTCCGTGAGTCCCTTCTGAAGGATATCCGTGTCCGATGCACTTTCCACTATGGCCCAGTTTGCAGTCATCTGCAAACTTTGTCAGCCAAAGTCCTCCCATGCTGGCCTGTACTTCTGAGAAGTAGATGCCAAACAATAGGGGGGCAAGGACCAAGCCCTGTGGGACACCACTTGTAACCGGAGTCTGACACAGCGCCAGCAACTCTACCCTGTGAGTTCTGTCCTTAAGCCAGTTTGCAACCCATCTTGTGACATATGGGTTTACATTTAAGCTGGTAAGTTTTTCTACAATACCCGAGTGGGGTATTGTGTCGAAAGCCTTTGCAAGGTCAAGGTAGGCTGTATGGACTGCCTTTCCCTCATCAATGGCCTTGGTGACTGTTTCGAAGAAGTCGACCAAGTTCAAAAGGCATGATCTTCCCTTGACAAAGCCAAACTAGGTCGGGTCCAATGTCTGCAAGTCCCCTATATCTTTGTTTATGAGCTCCATTATGATCCTCTCCATAGCTTTGCAGACTAGACTTGTTAAGCTTATGGGGCGGTAATTACCAGGGTCCGTAGAGGCGCCGCCTTTGTGGAGTGGGACCACAGTTGCCGTACGCCACTCCTTGGGCACGTATCCTGTGGTAAGCCTGAGATTAAACAGCTGCCTTATGTGTGGGGTTAATTCCTCATTTAGCTTGTGTAGCACACAGCCGGGGACACCATCCGGTCCCATTGATGCTGTGTTTTTAGCTTTAGAGAGAGCAGCTTTCACCTGCGCATTTGAGATGTCCGGGAGGCTACACTCGGCTGGGATAGTTATCTCTCCTTTAGGGGGGGAGAGGGGGGTGAAGTTTGCACTGAACCTGACTGCCAGTATGTTGGCAATGTCTGTGGGTTCAGTGATTTTTGTATCATTTTGGACTAATTCTGAGCATATCTGGGAGTTTCCAGCCAGGTTCCTAACATAGCTGAAAAAGGCCTTATGATTGTCCTTTGAATCCATGGCAATTTTTCTCTCAAAATTGGCCTTAGTTGATTTTATGAGTGCTCGTATTTTTTTACTAATAATGATCAGGGGTGACTTCCCTTTTATGGATTTTGTTCTATCATGTAATAGCTTTCTCCTCTTATTGTAAAGTTTGTTAATGGCTGGGGTCCACCAGACTGGACGTTTGCCCTTTGTGGAAAGAGTCTTGGTTTTATTTGGGATTGCCTGATCCATGCAGTCCTGGAGGTGTTCATAGAAGGCATTTGTAAGGGCTTCCGCAGCTTGGGTTGTGGCTTCCTCTGGCTCAGGGGCCAGACTCAACAGTCTTGAGTAGTGTGAAGTTTGCTTTAGAGAAGTTCTTCACTATGGTCTTTTTTGTTTGGGGTGGGGGCGGGATGTGGATTTCCAGTGAGATTAGGTTATGATCAGATCTCACCAATGAGGGATATACTTCCGGTGTGGAGCATTTTGTCCCCATGTTTGTGACAATGAGATCTAGTATATTTTCTCCTCTCGTGGGAACAGTGACTAGCTGTTCCATGGCATTTGAATTTATGAACTCCAGGAACCGTTGGGCTAGAAAGTTAGGGCTTGAGTAATGTTCCCAGTCTATATTCGGGTAGTTGAAGTCACCCAATATGATGGTGTTTGGAGATACATTTATACCCTCCAGTGTCTTCAGGAAGGCTGTGTGGGGTTCCTGAGTTTGAGAGGGTGGCCTGTAGCATGCTACAATTTGTAGAGCAGTTTTGCCTATGGTTAGTTGCACCTGGATGGTTTCCGAAGCTTGCGTTGCCACCAACCTGGAGGTGTGGGTATCCTTTATGAATATGGATACACCCCTCCTTTGTGGTGTGGTCCGGGTTTTGGGGCGAACGCATGATATGAGGTAAAACCTAATAGTGCCGGGTGCTCTCAGGAGCCTTGAACCAGGTTTCAGTTACAGCACAGACATCGATGTTCTCCATACTGAGAAGGGCCTCGAGTGCATGCATTTTGAGATTTAGACTTCTGGCATTGAGCAGCATTACCCTCAGTTTCTTCCCAATTTTGTTTTCTAGGGTGGTAGGTTTAGAATTTGAGCCTTGCCTAAAAAGGCACTATGGGGTGGCAAGAGCCTTAGCCAATATCCGAATCCCAGGGGTGACAGGTGCAAGCCGTCCCTTGAAGCAGCGTGGCTTGTCAAGCATGTCATCCCAGGCAGACAGACACTGGATCCCCTTTGAATGACACCAGACATTAAGCCAATTGTTAAAGCTGATCATCTTGTCTCTATATTGTGGCATCATTCTTGGTGAAGGAAGGATACTGCTCAGGGTTAGGGTCATACCTGCCTGGGCTACATAATCAGAGAGCTCCTCTATGTCTCTTTTCATGTAGTCCAGGGAGGTACGTCTCAGGTCGTTCACACCAGCATGGACAATGACTGTGTCATATTTGTACTTGCCGTGGAGTGACCCGAGTGCTTGTGTTATGTGGCGGATTCTAGCCCGATAGGCAGCTTACTGTGACCCTCTCCTTGTTCAGCCTGGTGAGTGGGACGTCAGTGTGTCTGACTATGGAGTCACCTATGACAAGTATGTTTGGTGTTGTATTTGGCCTTAAGGGCTGTGACTGCTTTGCACACTGCTTTTGTGGTTTATGTGTTGCTTGTGGGGTGTCTTGAGGTAGCAGTTGTTTGGGTGTCTGCTTTGGAGGCCTCTGCTGTTTAGGTAAATTTTTACTCAGAGCCTCGAGTATGTCTTTGTGTGTTTATGTGTTTGATTCAGTGGAGTGGTAGCATTATGTGAGGCTGGTTTTGTGGTGTGTGTAGTTGCCTTCTCCTCCTGTCTGGTCTTGCCAGTCCTGAGTTGAGAGAGCTCAGCCTCCAGTTTGGCTAAATAGCTGCATCTCTCGCAAGTATTTGTGTTATGTGGGAGGAGGAGAGGGTTGTCTGTGTACATGATGCAGTTATAACATTGCCTCAAGATTCCCAGATTCACCAGCTGGACCGGAGAGGAGATTGACAACTGACCTTTGGACATGCTAGAATAATATTGGGAAATCCTTAATTGAAAACAAGGGCCAGTGGGGAGTGAGGGTGTAGTGCTTTTAATTTTTAGTGCTGACTTATATAATTGCTTTAGTGAGCAAGTGCCAGGTAACTTGAGTGCAATGTGTTACAAGTAACTAAATGCAAAAACGACAAACAGTAACTTTCTTTCAAGTGAAACAAGGAAATAAGTACAGTAAGCAATGCAGATATCACTAGTGATCCACAGAAGCGCTGAGAAGTTGCGTATTAGGTGGAATTAGCTTCCAGGGAAATAACGAGCAAACAAACAACAAGCATATAAACAAAGCTAGATTCAGCAGGCCTGGATCTAGTCTATGCTAGAGCAAACAAGGTGAACCAATTTCAGTAAGATACAGTTCAAATATTCAGGCACTATAAACCTTTAACCAGAAATTCCTGCTTGGCTACAATGGCCCATTTCGGATGTACTTTACCCAACACCTGCAGCAGCTGGAATGTACACGGATTTACATTACCAAGTGGATCTAGGTACTCACACAGATGGTATGCACAGTTTGGCTATGGTGACCCCAGCTCTCCTCAGTTGCTTACTGCCTACTTGGATGCAGTCTGTGCCTTTTGTTTGATGCCATGTCCATCACAGCATTGATGGACAGGCTCCATGTGAGGATATCAAAGTCCCTTACAGCTACATGCTCCAGGGACAGGTACGTGAACAATGATGTTATTAGGATATGCTGGAGGGGCATATTACCATCACAGAGGCTCCACTCACTCGGGAATGTGATCACAGTACCACATATGCACAGACCCACGCTGACCACCTACAGGTGACATCTTTACAGATGGATGGGTGATCGTATGTTTAGCCCAGGGATATGTTATGGGTCCTTGCTAGACAGAGGCAGAATGAAATGAACATATGTGAGATATCTTGTGTGACCTACTATTGACAGGCACAGTCTACTGATCTAGCATGACTGCAGACTACAAACACACTGTGGCTAGGCTTCTACATACCCTAGGGCAGATAGCCTAGTGTCAACCTCTGAACCTATGCTGCTGTTCAGGATGCACATTGTTCAGTGATGGTACTGATTGCAGGTTTTGTTTCTTCTTTGCTTTACCACTTCCTATGAACAACCTAGGTTTCTGCATAACATATTTTATTGTGACAGTATTTCACTATTTTATATTGTGTCTGTTGTCATATCACTGTGTGCACATGGTGGATTGGTGAATAGTGCAAGGTTCCTGGGTTGACACTTGCAACTGAGGGATATGTGTGGCCCACTGCCTGTACTCAAACTTGACCTAAGTGTGTGAGCATGCCCAGTTCAGACTTTCAGTGTTTTGTTGCCTGACATTTGTCTCATAGTTTCAAGTGTGTGAGCATGCCCAGGATGACCTTGCAGTATGTTGCTGTCTGAGGTCCACTATGTTTGTTGATGTGTGTGAACATTACCAATATCAACATTTATACTACATGTGTGTTGAATATCAGGTTCTATCATTACTGCAGGCCTCACCTTTGTGTCTTAACTCGACAGGGATTATGCTATGCATGCAAGGTTTCCATTAGATACTTAGCATTGACTTATCAACATTTTTTCATGCAAGCTGACCATTGACATACTGTCATGGTTTAGTGGTTCTGTACTCTGAGTATAGTGCACTATATTCTGGGTTCGAGGACTGTCACTGCTTCATATTTTCATACTTGGCAGAACAGACTGCTTCAAGAAATGTGAAGCAAATATGAACTTGTTATCCTGCTTTTGATGAACTATACCCACATTTGACCAGACTTGCACAACATTGTTCAATGTTGCCCAACATTGCTGGACAGTGCACAATATTGCTGATCATTGCCTGTAGTTGTGCTACTTAGTGTGTGAATTTTGTTCACATATGCTAAATAGTGGCGAGAGCTGTTTAGCAGTGCTTTATATTGCTTAACACATAGCAATCATGCCTCAGGTGGTGCTGCAGGGCTGCCTATGTCGGATGCACATTTTTATACTCCCTATACATTTTTGGTAACAGGTAGTGTCAAGTTAGACATCCCTTTTACTATATGTACACAAGTCGGAGAGAGGTATAATTTCCAGGGTTCCTACTGAGCCAGTGTATGTGCTATGAGTTGCCTCTGCCATGGCCAAAGCATACTGGGCACGCCTCCTTCTGCCTACTGGGGCAGGCTCAGGTTGTTCCTCCTCTGCATCATGCTCTGCCTGTGATTTCCTTGGTAATGGTGGGGGGCTGTTGTGCCCGGCCCTATGCTGCTCCTGCTGCAGCTGTTTTCACAGGATCATATTGTATAGCATAGCACATACCATGACTATTTGGGTACATGTAGTTGGTGAGTGCTGCAAGGCTCCACCAGATGTGTCCAGGCACCGGAACAGTGACTTGAGCAGCCCAAACACACGCTCTATTACATTTCGTGTTTGTGCGTGTGCCTTGTTTTGGCGTTCCTGTTCAGGTGTGTGTGCATTTCTGATGGGTGTCATCAGCCACGGCTCAAGTGCATATCCCCATTGGCAAATGTCTGGTACAGCTGTGACAGATGCTAGATATGGGAGTCATGGTAGCTTCCAGGGCAGCCAGCACACACATTCATTATTATGCCCTGGGCATCACACACAAGCTGGCAGTTGATGGAGGGGTAACCCTTGCGGTTATAGTAGGCCCTACCCCACTCACTGGCTGGTGCTTTGATGCAAATGTGCATGCAGTCTATTGCACCCACTACCTCAGGGTATTCCACTATTTGCTGGAAGAGATGTATATTGCTGGCCAATACCTCACAGGAATTGGGGAAATATGCATGATCACCGACATGTGCTGCCACGGCATTCAGGAACTGGTGCAGTACCCTAGATACTGATGCCTGTGAAATCCCCACCATATTGCCAGTTGGTCTCTGGAAGGTACCTGTTGCTAATATTCTTAGGCCAACACATACCTTGGTTTCCACTGGGATGGGTTCCCCTCTGTTGGTTCTGAGTGTGAGGCGTGGCCTGCACAGTTCAACAATTTGCTGCATGAGGTCTCTGTCCACTCTATAGCACTTCACTATCTCCAGCTCATGTAGCCCCTGGTAGGTTACCCGAGGCCTGTATAATCTTCTCTGTCTCCTCACTGTGGGTTGCTCAGCAGCATTTGCATTGTCACCACCCTCAGCATGTTGCATATGTTGCCTTATGACAGCAATGGCTGCCCCTAACATTCCTTTGTCTCAGTAATGCTTTTTCAGTTTTCACTTATATTAGCTTACTGCAGTGTTGCAGTGTGTTTGAGTAATACATACTGGAATGTTTTTGGCACCTGCTAGCTCTGCTAGTACTCCCTGGTTAACTTCCTACTATTTGTTGTGCTTCCTTTTCCCTTTGTTTTCTCAGGGGGCAATGCCTCGCAAACACGCACACACCAGATCACACGCCTGCACACATGCTTACACGGACTACAATTTGCTTACTCCTGTTAAAACGTGCGCTCACCGGCGCAAACGTGCTTACAACTGTTTACACAGCCTTACATGTGCTTACTCAGGCCTACCCGCACACTTACATGCACGCACACTCTTACTTAGGGTTTACTGGTGCGCACACACGCGCATGCACGCTCAGCAAGAAACTTTGGTGTTATCCACAGCATACACCTTCGATTTCTTGACTTTACCTGGCCTACCTGTTGACACACCTCTTTCACTATTATGTAAATGTAAGCTGACACATCTCACTCTGCTCCAATGAGCTGCACTCCTTTCATACACACCCCCTCGTGATGTCACCTATCTTCTACTTTGTTACTCCCCTTATCCTACTCCTACACTCCAGTGACTGTGCTCATTTGCTATGTGAACTTGCGATTCACTATCAGAACTCTCATTTGCATAGGATTGCCTACTAATGCTTAGTTACATCTCTTAGACTGAGCATCCCCCCTTAGCAACCTCTACTCGGTGGCCATGTTGTCTTCAGCCTGCCATTCCCTTGCATTGTAAATAAATTTTAGATATGAAATCCACATTTGTGGATCTTAATTATTCATTTTCTGCATTTTAGGGTGCGGCACTGTGCTACGGTTAAACTCCGGACATCAGGATTAAAAAATAAGTTATTTTAATTTTAATTTGCATCACTTCCCCATTGCCAATGGCCATATTTTTGCACATTGGCATGCTTCCTCCTGTGAATGCATGCTTTTTTTACGGCTTTCATGATTCCGTTTTGCTATTTGCAGTACCGTACTCAGTTATCAACTGAGTACATTTCTGCAGATAACACTACTCCTACTTGGACTGGTTCGGGTTTCCTGGATCGCATATTTACCTCATTTGCATGGCTTTCGCCTGCAATTGAGGTAATTTGCATATCCCAGCCCTGTCCATGTAGGACTAGTTTAGAGAGCTCAGTTGCATGCCCCTGCCAGCTGTTTCTGGATCGCTCAGCAGACATGTGGGCTTGCTGGAGTCTTACTCTACTCTTAGACTCCGTGCAAGCCTTCGTAAATCCGACCCTAGATCTAGGATATTGGTGCCCCTGGTGGGGGTGTGGATAAGTTGATCTAGGGCATTGGAGTTTATGAATTCCAGAAAGCTTTGAGCAAAGGAGTTGGTACATGAGTAGTTTTCCCAGTTAATGGTGGGGTAGTTGAAATCGCCCATTAGGGTGTTTGGTTGAACCCTAATATTTTCCAGTACATCAAGAAAAGAGGAGTGGGAATCCTGGGGCATGGTGGGGGATTGGTAGCAAGCTACAGTTTGGATTGCAGTTTTTCCCAGAGTTATTTGTATTTAGATAACCTCGGATGCATTATGCTGAGCAACTAGCCTGGAGGTGTGGATATCCTTAATGAATATAGACACACTTCCGCCTTTGGTGTTCCGGTCCAGGTTACATGGCTGAAAAGTGTGGTATGAGTTATAGCCTGGTAATGCAGGGGTGCTCTCTGGAGCCTTGAACCAGGTCTCGGTCACTGCACAGATATCGATGTTCTCCATTTTAAGATGTGCCTCGAGTGAGTGCATTTTGAAATTTAGACGTCTAGCATTGAGTAGCACCACCTTTTTGCTTGCCTATTCCTATTATGGTGGTGAATTTGTCATTTGAACCTTGCCTAAAAGGGCACTATAGGGGTGGCAAGCACCTTAGCCAGTGTCCAGAATCCCAGGGGTGACAGGTGCAGGCCATCTCTGGCAAAGCATCATGGTCTGTCGACCATGTCATCCCAGGCATACAGATACTGGATCCCTTTAGAATGACACCAGCAGCTTCGCCAATTGTTGAAGTCAATCATTTTTTCCTTGTACTACGGTATCATTCTGGGTGATGGCAGAATGCTACTCAGGGCTAGGGTCATACCTGTCGGGGATACAAGATCGGAGAGCTCTTCCATGTCTCTTTTCATGTAGTCCAGGGAGGTACGTCTCAGATCATTCACACCAACATGGACAATAACAGAGTCATATTTGTACTTGTTGTGGAGTGACCTGAGTGCGTGGGTTATGTGACTTCATTTCTCAATGAATTGCCATTGGTTTTTCAGAAAAAAAAACACAATTGTATGAGAAACAGACCAAAAATATGAGTACAAAATCTGGACTTTCTGCAAAAATCTGGACAATTGAGTTGAGAAATATGGTGCCCTATCATTCTCAGATCTCATGTCTCCCCTAAGATTACAAGTGGTAACATCCAAATTGATGGCACAATATAAGTATATGTACATATATTGACACGCTATCCATTTGTTTTTCCATCAGTAACACCAAGAATCACAACAACCTTGGGTCTCTTTGATTTTTCCACACATATATCAACCACTGTATAAGCTGTAATATACAAGGTTGTGTGCTTCCACACAGACAGGGCCAATTGATGGTGCTCACAGACTTGCTCATCCAAATGCAAACAGACAAATATGCTCAATAAGGGTATTTTTATTAGACAGATAGGCTACTAAACAATATTCATTTTCTAGGCTACTAGCTTCCGATGACACTAAGAAGCAATGTGACTATGCAGGCTTCCCAAGCCGTTGTTCAACACATGGCTTGGTTATGTCATCTAGTATTAAGTTCACCTGCAGCTCTACATAAATCAGACTTGTGCTGTGGAGTATGCATTAAGTACTGGGGTCTGTAGTCCCTGTACCGAGAAAGTTAGGGGTTCTGCTCCCACTGCAGTCAACTGTGCATGTGTGTGTGCATGTGTAAACAAAGGTAGAAATGTGTATTCCAAATGACATGGTTTTCCATTGTTTTGCTGCTTGCACACACATCTGTTCCAAGCAGTTCTCAAAACACAGATCACCCACATGTTCTGCTGATGTCATCTACTATAAGATCACTTGCCATCCTACTTCACTTGGACTTGTGCTGTAGCGCATACATTAAGTAGTGTGATCTGTAATATGTAAACCTAGATAAGTAGGGGTTCTATCCTTACTGCAGTCTACTTGGTGTGTGTGTCCCTGTAAAAAGTGTATATCCCACACTAACTTCTCAAATGGCATGTTTTTGCACTGTTTTGGTGCTTGCAGAAATATCCATTCAAAGCAGGCCTGCAAACTCCTATCTCCATGTGGCCTGCTGATGTCATCTACCATAAGATCACTGCAGTCCTAATAATGTCAGACTTGTGCTGTGGCTCATGTAATATTATGATTGCTAATATTTAAACTTAGATCAGAAAGGGGTTCTGTCCTCACTACAGCCAACCTGGTTTTTGTGGCCCCATAACAAAGGGTTATCCCACACTGACTTCTCAAATAGCATGGTTTTACATTGTTTTGGTGCTTGCACAGACATCCAGTTGAAGTAGGCCTCCAAATCCTTGCCCCTAATGTGACCTGCTAATGTCATCTACCATAAGATCACCCGCAGTCCTAGTAAAATCAGACTTGTGCTGTGGTGCATGCATTAAGTACAGTGATCTGTAGTATGTAAACCTGGGTAGGTAGGGGTTTTGTCCTCACTGCAGCCAACTTGGGTGTGTTTGTCTCCATAAAGAAGGGGGTGTAAGTATGTATTCCACACTAACCTCTCAACTGGGATGGTTTTGCACTGTTTTGTACTTGTGCAAACATCCAGTCAAAGCAGGCCTCCAAACTCTTGTCCCCCAATATGTGTCCTCCTGATGTCATCTATGTACTATAAGATCACCTAAGTCTTGTTAAAATTGGACTTATGCTCTGGCGCGTGTTAAATCCTGTGTTCTATAGTCTGTAAGCTTAGATAAATAGGGGTTCTATTCTCACTGCAGTTAACTATGTGTGCATGTGTATGAACTGTAGTGGTATGTTGCACAGAGCATTTCACAGGAGCCTATGGGACAGTGTCATCTCATCTTCCCCAGACTGCTGGTGTCATCAGTGATATCAGATTATTGTGTATATATATATATATATATATATATATATATATATATATATATATATATATATATATATACATACATACATACATATACTCACACATTTTATATATATATATATATATATATATATATATATATATATATATATATATATATATATACATACATACATACACACACACATCACAACAGGCCATGGTTACATACTGGCCTGACAGAGCGGTAGGTGTCACCTCTTCCTGTACAAGACAGATAGTGACATTCCTGGTATTGTAAGCACAACCACCATGACATCTATTAGCGATGGTGATGGACAGGTTGACACATTAATTCACACAGGAGCCCCCATGGACTATGATGTTTGTGGATGATATTGTGCTCTGTAATGAGAGTAGGGAATGGTTTTAGGAGACCCTGGAGAGGTGGAGATATGTTTGGAATGGAGAAGAATAAAGGTCAGCAGGACTAAGCCAGAATATATGTGTGTGAATGAGAGGGAGGACAGAGGAATGGTGAGGATGCAGAGAGCAGAGTTAGCTAAAGGCTATGATTTGAAATACTTTGGATCAACAGTTCAGAGTAATGGTGACTGTGGAAGACAGGTGAAGAAGAGAATATATGCAAAGTGGAGTGGGTGAAGAAGTGTGCCGGGAGTGATTTTTGAGATGGATATCAAGAAGAGTGAAAGGGAAGGTCTACAAGATGGTAGTGAGACCAGCTATGCTATATGGGGCAGACAGTGGCCTGACAAAATGTAACAGGTGTTGGTAGAGTTACAGATGTTAAGATTTGCATTGTGTGTGTGCTGAGGACGGACATGAGTATTAACTGTATATTAGAGTGTCAGCTCTGGCTGTACAGCTTGGAGACAGAGCCAGAGTGGTGGGATTGTGTTGATTTGGAAATGTACTGAGGAGTGATGCTGGGTATATTTGTAAAAGGATGCAAGGATGGAGCTGTCAGGTAAGAGGAAAAGAGGAAGGCCAAAGATAATGTTTATGGATGTGGTGACAGAGGACATGCAGGTGGTTGGTGTGACAGAGCAAGATGCAGTAGGACAGGCAGATATAGAAGCAGATAATTTGCTGTATTGAGCCCTAATGGTACCATCCAAAAGAATAGGAAGAAGATGATATCTGTGTTTGGAGAAACCCCATCTGTACACTTGTGGCAGGAGTGTACAGTAGGAGTATCTATTCACAGGTTAGTGTCTGGACTCAGTTTGGGCTTTAGCAGCGTGTTGTATTACCTGCTCTGGATTGTGTGCAGAGGCTATAACACTTTTCCCTCATACATGCAGAAACATCAATACACTATTTCAAATACAATTGGCTGCAAGGTCACAAAAGCAGTATTACCAATGCGAAAATATACAACTCCAAAAAAGTAAGAGTCATGCTGCTAAACCTTAGAAGTTCACTTCTTAAATTGTACTTTCTGTAAGCACTTTTTGTAGTGAAGATGTTGATGTCTGTGCAGTCACATAAACCTGGTTCAAGGCTGTAGTAAGCTATGCCTTCCAAACATCCAGACAGCAAATGGAAGTTGTGTGAACCACAGGAGGTGTTATATCTATTTACATATCTCAAGCACAAGGACATAAGTGACCGCCAAACACTGGATGTGTTCCTGTTAGGTGTACTCAAAGGTATCATATGGCTGCAAAACCTGGTGGGATTCAAGACTGTGACCAGAGACAGTCAAAGCTGTGCACAAACCCTATCGTAACTTGGCCATGGCCTTCAATACAATCCATCATTCAGTCTCAGTGAGAAACTAACCATGGTGAACATCAAATATTATGTTATCAGTTTATTTGCAAATGGAATCACAGACAGTCAATCACAGTGTGAGACTTCACCTCAAGCAGCAGACCTGTCACCTGTGTGGTAACAGAAGTGTCAGTGCTGTGGCCCCTCATGTTTGACATATACGTTTCAGCAGTCCTGAACAAAGCACAGGGCCTATGGCAAACCATATTTGTGACATTAATGACTGCTGACAAAATCATGGGTGTTACATCAACTGCACAAAAATGCATCAGCATTCCCTGTGGTAATAATAAATGTTCCTGCTTATTACAAAATAACCACGTGTACACTAATCCCCACTTCTGTATTGATAGACCTTGGAACACATGTCAACTGCAACCTGGGTCTACTGTGGGGAGATAGGCATTCTGCATCTTACATCTGATTAGCAATGGCATTATATTATTAGAAAAATATATTGTCAATCCCTATACTCATCCCTCATTGGCTGTATTAATGAATATAATCCTCCCTTTGATATGTATTGTACCAGACACCTGCACCAACTTGACAGACCTCAAACATGTTTGAGTAAAAAGACATCAGACGGTCTCCAACATGTCTTCTGTGGGCAGTATGAAGTAGCTGTCACTGTGTGCAGTATCACATAGCTATCTTTGAGGCAGATCATGTATACCTTACAGAGCTATCTGTGGCCAAAATTGTATGAAAATGCTGCACATCCATAACTATTATAAGACTGGAGCTACCTCTTCCAGGGACCACAATGTACATTATGATATATAGGACATGCTGGAGAGTGAGTGCATCTCTCAAAGGTTGTCACTCCTCTGCAGTATGCTTTAAGTCCACATTAAGCAGGGCACCTCATTACCTTGTTGAAGGACAGCTGGATGACTTGATGTGAAAATGTTATCTGCCTTGGATCACTACTGCTTATCTCCTGGACATGGGTAGTACTTGCTACACAAAATTTGGCCATGCATTATATCTGCCTTTGAATATTATATTGTTATGTAATAGCTATGCTTCTAATCACCATCAGGTCACATCCTATGAACCTCAGATCCTATGGTGATGTACTTGCAAACAGGAATATTATACTGTATTACTGTTCTGATGAAATTTGTCTTCAGTGCTGACATACAGTCCTGAGCTGTGAATCTGATAGGTTGACTTTGGATGTGAAGTTTGTACTAAACAATCATTACAGAGAAAGTTAAATAGTTTAATGAGACACATTTAATTGTCTGACTTCACAGCCCTTACAAAAGCATCCACTATAAAGTAGATAAATTATTATGTTTGCAGCTGTCTAAATGGCAATGTAAAATCTAAATGACAAGTGCAATTATCAGTTCAACAGCACAAATGGAGGTAATATAGTCATATTAATATAAGTGGCTGTGGTGGTGCAGCGGTTAGCATTGTCACCTCACATCAAGTGGCTTTCCAGTTCCATTCTTGACTGCAGCATCTTGTGTGTGGAGTCTGCATGTCCTCCCTGTGGCAGACTGTATTTAAAGACATGCAGGTAGGTGCGTGGGTGTGCCTTCACTGAAGGCTGGGCGCCGGCCCAGCAACTTGTCACTGTAAAAATTCACTGCTGATCATTAGCGGACCAGAGTTCCCCTGAGGTGTCCCCTAACCACAAAAAGCCAAAAAGATAGTTATAGTAATATTAATATAGATATTTAGCTTGTGCATGAGACATATACTTTTAGTATCCCTGAATCCAAAAGACATTCAACAGGGATTTGGCACAGTTATCATCACTTGCAAAGGGTGCTGTGTGGGGGTGCAGGAGGCCTAGGCTGACCCAAAAGGTTGTTGAGTGTGTGTGTGTGAATAAGCAAGGGAAGCAGGCAAGATGGACTATGTAAATTTTGCATGTGTGCCTGTAGGTACCCTCAATGTGACATTGGTTTGTGAGTGTCTGCATAAACACAGCCAAGCTCAGTGCTAGCCCTACATGTCTGTACATCAGACAGCTGTGAGCCATGTATGACAGAGTTGACAGTTCATCATCTCCACCCCTGAACATGAGAACTGGCTCTGCCAGGAGTTGCACTGGCATCTCCACCCCCAAGATCAGATATTGTGCTACTAAGTGAAGGTGAACAATGTCTGCTGGACATGCTTCCTTCATGTGAATGTCCAAGAACATGACCCCATGGCCTGCTACATCTTGGTGTGGATAGCACATTCCCTGCTGGAGCACTGGATGTACTGCCACTACAGGAGTGTGATCAGGCTCAGTCATGTTGGCTTTCAGCAGATGTAGCTGTTGACCTATAACAACAAGGCTGAAGCTCCCCTCCCAGCAGACATTCCATCACAGACAATGTGCGTTCCATGACGGATGCTCTGCGCACCCCCACAGACACATCACTTTTGCAATGTGTCCTTCAACCGATCCATGAAATCAACAACATGGTGGAGGTAGTCACGGCTGTCATATTATACTGCATTATAACTGCGCATTCTTCTGGAGTTCCTTTCTGAATGTGCATGTACCTCCATGATGGCCCTAAACATATGTCGAGTAACACATGAGACACCTGCAACAGGTGGGGGAGGGATAAAAGGCCTGCTTCAAGCATCCCTATCAATCCACCTGTGTGACACCTCATCAACAGTTTAGCTATGGCCAATGTCAGTCACTGAAGCTCTACTAGCTATATTTCCCTGGTCAGACTGGTTGAGTCTGGTGATAATAAAGAGAGTTGCTGGATGTCAACCTGTGTGTCAGAATCAGCCTCTGCAACCCCCGACTGTGCCTCAGTTTGCCCACCATCATCATCAGAGTCTGATGAGACAGTGACATCAGGTGGTGTACATCACACAGAACCACTTCCATGTTCACCTGTGATAAAAGGAAGGAAAACAGGAATGCTTTAATACCTGCATTACTGTGTTGCAATATATTTTAAGCAATTTACACTGGTGTCACTATTACAGACATTTATACCTCTCAACCTCTTAGAGCAAGAAATGGTGACAAAGCCATGAATAATGGCTGGACAAAGGCCCAAGAATAGGTACCATTGTGACATATTGCCCTTACAAACCTAGAAAGGTTATAGAATGACAGGTATTGCTTCACCGTGACATTTCTGAAGAGTATGCAGTCTGAATATGGGATCTCTGTCATTATATTATGTCTCCAATCATTAATGACTTGTCAATAGTTTGCAAGCCAATCACTATGATCTTAAATATTGATCAGAGGTTTGAGTCAAACATCTGGGTATTCAGCAAATATCTGTGCAGTTGAAAAATAAGCAGATAGTACAGCAATCTTTACAGCAGGCCTGAGATGGCACTTGAACAGATATGTTAGAATATTTCTACATTACTGACATAAATGTATTCTGCTTACTGACTGTAGGAGACCTAGATCTGTGAATTGCTGATGGCTGAAAAAATCAAAAGGAGAGGTAATGCCAATAGCACCACATTTAGTAGTATAGCAGGGGGTAAAACCTTAAATAATCTATATATACTGTAACTGCATTGTTAGCAAGAATGTGGCAGCCAAAATGAGCTTAAAATTTCAGCTATCTTAAATACCCCCACCAAAAAAAAAAACAACCTGATATGCATATAAACTATATACAGTATTGCAGAATGAATGCAACAGTATTCTCTTGATGTTCTAAAAAAGCATACCTGGAAGCTCCTCCTGAGATGCAGGAGTGGCACCCCCATCCAGAATGTACTGGCTAATGGATTGCTGGGGGCTGTCCGATGTGGCAATGTTTGCCAGGAATTCCTCATTGGTGGTGAGTGGTTGTTCTGCTGCAGGCCCACCACCAGTGACCTGATGATCAGGAGCCACTTCAACTGCATGCTTCCTTGCAGCATGAATCATGTCCATGGTTCTGTGTCTCACCTGCTCATAGCTGTGATTGTGTCTCCCAATTGCATTAAGGTTTTGGACCAATTTGTCCCACAGGGCTGCACATTTTGATATATTGGTCCAGCTTCTGGACATCAGGACTGCATGATGTTGGAGTAATGCTTCAATTATGTTGTCATTCTCTGCCTCAGAAAATGGGGGCCTACAGCGAGCGGGCATGTTGTTTACTGAAAGACAAAATAATGATAACACATATAAGGATCATATCAGTACAAAAAAACTGTGTACAGATAAGGCAGTACAGGAAAGCTCTCAGTATTCACCACTTGATTACAATTTAAAGATTCAACTGTGGTCAAAAGGAAACAAGGAGAGGTACAAAACAAGGACAGTAGCAATAGAAACATCCTTCGTTGTGCCACAGCAGATACTCACTTATGCTCACACACCCAATACAACAGTCCATTCTAGTTTGTACCATAGCAGAAACTCACTGCCCCCCCCCAAAAAAAAAACAAAAAAAAAACCAAAACAAAACAAAATAACAGGCTAATGGACAATTATGCTAACCAAATGACAGTGTAATGTCAAAAGTGCTATCAAAGGACCTATCCATGAAACAAATCTACATAGTTATCACACTGCATTATACCTTCGGCCTACTCTACATCCTCTGCACCTCTAAAATAGATGGAAAACATGGCCATGTCATAAGCACAGTTCTACCAAATGCTTGTTGATTTACTTCATATTATTCCTGAGTACATTCCAACATATGCATTATTTAGGTAACAAAATGGATACATACATACCTGATGGAGTACAATACTCCTCTGTCAAAATATACTGTTCTGAAAGAAATGATCTTTAAATTTCTAGTCTCCCACCAGGACACAAGTGCTCATCAGCAATTACATTCTGCTTGCTGAGCACACTCAAGCAAATTTGCAGTCTGCGGCCACCACTCCACCCATACAGTATAAGAAGGAATCAGTACTGCAAACTAAACAAGGATATACATTTTGAGCCTCAAGAGCATGGTCAGTCCACCCTGGCATTCTACTTGTATGTTTTGAGTGAAGCTATTACATTAGCAGTATTTCTTAGTAGTTCTCAGCATGCTATTAAAACTTGACTGTTGTAGCCTTGTGTCCTCCCCGCCACCAGCTAGTACAGTAATCCTAACTGTCCAATAGACAGTATACATTTAATTCAGATCCCTGACTAACTTAATCGTCAAGCAGCCCTCTCAGTGCTTTCTGCCTTAGTTGTTATCACTTGGAGGCCCACCTGTTTATTTGCATCTCTATACATTCCCCTTCATTGCTAATGTATCTCCCTACTCTAACCTGTTCACAAACCGGTTACTAATCAGCAAGTCAACGTGAAGACACATTCCCAACCTTAATAAACTTTGCTGACTCTTCTCTTCTTCACTTTACAGGTAGTTTGAATTATTACTTACCCCCTCTGAGGCCTTCACTGATTTCCACTGATTGCCTCTCTGGTTTCTTTACATTCCACCTAGTTTACACCCCTTGTGCCATCTCCCTCCCCAATACTAAGTCTATATTAGAATCCTGCTGAGCATGGCGCCATCTTTAAATTTATAGTCTCTCACCAGAACACAAGTGCTCTTCAGCAACTACATTCTCCTTGCTGGTAAGCCATTAGACCTCAGGAATTTGTTTAAAGTGTTCAAAGTGTTCAGATATGTAAAGTAATACTTACTTCTTTTTCTCATCTTGGTGGGCTTTGCACTGCCCCTCTGCCTGCCTCCTATTCCCTCTCGCACCCACTACCTCTACATTTATAGTAATCACAGCCACACCCACAGCTCACCTCACATCACCTCCACCAATCACAGCTCCTCAAGTCATATCACATTATACCACACCAACGTGCTCCACACAAAATACTCCCAATCACTCTTATTCCCACTAGGCATTTTTTTACATCACCCACACTACTTCCCCATCCATATATAGTGCAACCCTATAATTCCTATTCAGACCCCCCACCTAGAACCAACTTAAACGTTATAACCATGACTATCACACAACTAAGTCTAGTCTGTCTTCTCATAATTCTTTACAACACCACAAGTTATCACTCTAGCAATATCCCCAAACTTAGTAGCACAACACTACATTATGCACTCTGATATACAGACACCACACATTATAATAATATCTGCCCACAATTGTTCAAGAACTACATAACGGACCAATTTAGAACTAAACACATATGCTCTCATTCCTACTCCAAAAAAAACAATACTTTCTCACACTCCATACCAAACTCCAACATCTGTATCACCATTTTAACACCAGGCTTACCATTAGTGGGGGTATCCACCCCAACCCAGGCCCAAATCCATCCTGTCCAACACAAATGTTAGAACATAACACCCCCACTATCTTCATCCCTGGGCAAGTCAACAACAGCAACAAAACCAACCATCTTTTAATGCTAGAAGTATCAAAAATAAAATTCCTGAACTCCAGGCCACAATAGCACACTACTCCCCAGACATAGATGCTTTAACAGAAACCTGGCTAAATAAAAACATAGCTAACTCATAAGTTCTCCCTACCAGCTACAATATCATTAGACAAGACCACTTTGTAAAGAGGGTGGAACTGCCTTACTGTGCAAGTCCAACTTAACTGTACATCAATTACCAAACTCTTACCCCTCCCCCAATCTTCTTCTTTTTCCCAGTTAGGGGTCGCCACAGCGGATCACTTGTCCACTCATGATTGGCAGTGGAGTTTTACGGTGTCAAGATGCCAGCCCAGTGCCCACACACACACACACACACAGCCAATTTAGAGTGTCCAAACCACCTACAGCATGTCTTTGGGATGTGGGAGGAAACCGGAACACACGGAGAAAACCCATGCGACCACAGGGAGGACATGCAGACTCCGCATGGAAGGCACCCCAGCTGAGGATCGAACCGGAGAACCTCTCAGTGTGATGCGGCGATGCTAACCACTGCACCACTGCAGCCACCCTCCTACCCCTTCCCCAATAATTGGGACATACTTATCTCACAATTTCAACTTCACCCTTAAAAGGTCATCTGCACAATTGTGATCTATATTCCACCTTGTGATACACCTGCTAGCCTTGAAGACTTCTTATCCTGGTGTTCTTCCACATACTCACAAGAAACCCTTATTCTGGGGGACTTCAACCTAGTTTGGTTCACCTGTATATCAGAACCACTAAGTAATCTAATAAATCTCCATGGCTACCAACAGCTAGTCCAAATTCCAACTAGATGTGATAAAAAATCTAAAAGGGAATCCATCCTTGATTGGGTCCTAACTAACAACCCCACATTGTGCCCTCACACAGGCAGTCTCCCAGACACCTTAAGTGACCACAACATAATATACTTTATACGTAGTAGACCAATCATATGCAAAACCACTAACTATATATCCACTAGAAACAGAAAAAAAATCTCTCCTGAGGTCCTCAACACTTTACTCTGTAACTGTGACTGGACCCCCCTAAAAATCCACCCACTTGACCATGCTATAGCATATTTTAACAAAACATTTCTACAACACCTAGACACTGTTGCTCCATTGCGCAAAATCAAGGTTAGAACCTCTACAAACCCCTGACTCAGTAAAGAAACCAAACAAATCCTCAAGTCCAGAGACACTGCCTGACTTTACTATCAAAAAAACTAAGAAACACAAAGCCTAACTAAGTACCAAGAACTGCTCAACAATGCAAAAAAATGCATTAGGCTGGATAAAAAATCCTACTACACAACATTACAAACTAAATACCAACACAACCCCCCAAAATATTGGAAAAATGTAAACCAGCTACTAAAATCCATCCAAAAGGCTACCCCCAAACCAACCACCCCTGACACTAAAGTTCCCATCGAAACACAATTCAACTCCCACTTTGTGAACTCAATTCTATCCTTAGTATCACGGGACAGTTCCTTCCTCACTATCCCCCCCAACACAAACAACACTTATACAAGCTTTATCCTTAAAACAGTTTCCACCACTTCAATCAAAAGCATGTGCTCCAAACTAAAAACCTCATCAACAGCAGCCAACCTACTCCCCAGTTATTTCTTGAAACTCACAGCAGATGTTATTGCTATCCCAATCTCCACTCTCATAAACAGATCAATTGTGGAAAACTATGTGCCAAAACTCTGGAAAATATCCTATGTTACACCCATACATAAAGGCGGGACCTCCACTGAACTTAATAACTACAGACCCATTGCTTTACTCTCCCCCCTGGCCAAAATCCTAGAAAAATGCATCCATACCCAGATGCTAAACTATCTCCTAGACAGCAACATCCTGTCACCTACTCAGCATGGTTTCAGGACTGCCCATAGTACCACTACAGTCCTCCTCTGCTTCAGACACAGTAAACCATCTAAAAAATGAAGGCCTACAGGTGTCAACTCTTTTTTTGGATATGTCCAAAGCATTTGACACAGTCTCATATCAAATCCTGCTAAACAAACTAAACCAATATCACCCATAAAATGCCACTCCTACCTGGTTTCAAAGCTACTTAACTGACAGGTACCAAGCTGTGAAATGGGAAAATTCTCTCTCTCCTCAGCTGCCCATAACTATAGGAGTCCCATATGGTTCTATCTTAGCACCACTATTATTCAGCCTTTACAAATGACCTCCATACCTCCACACAGCATGCATCTATCATTCAGTATGCAGATGACACTACCTTATTCTGTGCTGCACAAAACATTCCCACCCTCCTGCAAACAATTCAACTAGCATTCTCTGATGTTGAAAACGACCTTACCAAAGCCCAACTTATCCTCAATCCAAAGAAAACTCAGCTTATGATTATAACCAGTTATAGCAAAAACACTGATAGTCAATTCACTATCTACTCCACAAATGTTACTCCAATCGCTCCAGTGGCACAGGCTAAGCTATTGGGAATAACCATAGAATCCCACCTAAAATTTGATAGTCATCTCAACTTAACAATTAAAAAAGTACATGCCAAACTGGGATCACTCTACCGTATCAATCCATTTCTTACAACAACACAAAATCAGCCATTGCTCGGTCCCAGCTTCTATCCACCCTAGTCTATGCATCTCCCATTCTGACTAATCTCAACAAAACTGAACTAAGCAAAATAGAAGCCTGCTATAACAGAATTGCCTGCTTTGCTGCAAATTGCTCATATAGAAATCACTGTATTGCTTTGAGACAGCTCCACTGGCTTGAACTGCCCAACCTCCTAACCTACAATCAGCTCTGCCTCTGTCATTCGATCTATTACCTCCCCAATAAGTGTCCTGCTCTCAAAAACCTAGTATAATATCACTCAGCCGAAAGGCCTCTTAGATCATCAAGCAAACTACTACTAGAAGTCACCAACAGCTACAATAGCTTTGGGGATGCGCTATATAGTAGTTCAGTGGCTAAAAAATGGAACTCTGTCCCCACTAGCTTTCAAAACACATCATCCAAAGCCTCCTTTACAGACCTCACCAGGCAACATCTCAGGCAAGGTTGGCAGTGCCATGATTGCTTTGCAGGCTAGTGAAAGAGGATAAGGTATACATACTAAATCTAGAGTACTTGATAATAGTTTTCAATCTTACTTACAAACACTGGCTAATTTAAAATGTATGTACTGTACCTGTGTACTATGTATGTATTCTACCTATGTTCCAAATTTCAGCTGTACACCACAAATCTATTAATTATCTTTATTTTTAAATTAATATTTTTTTGTTTGTTCTCTCCACTGTAACTGTTGATGTGCTGCATACCACTGTAAGTCTTTTGTAATTTGTGTGTATACTGATCATGTCTAAATAATTAAATGTATCTGTAATTTTTCTTTGTGGAGCTTTTCTCCCCGGGCTCTTGCTGAAAAAGGGCCTTTTCGGCTCAGAAACCCCCGTTTAATAAATGTAAAATAAATAAGTAGATAAATAAATAAAGTGTAACTGAGCTTAACTTATGAAATAACTCTCATCCACATTGGTCTGCCTAGTTACACATTTGCCTTTTTATAACAGTGTACTAATTGATTGCATCTGACCTAGCCGGTGCTTCAGAGATGCTAATTGCAGCATGCACTGCTGAACTGCATGCTAATTAACCAATCCTGTGGAGCTACTCAACAAGATACAAGGCATCAGAGTAGATTCCATGACCTTTCTTATATGTGGAGTGAGAAACTAGTGGAGTACAGATACAGCGCAATTGTGACAGATTGTTAGCAGCAGCTACATTTTACATACACTTGTGTGCTACAGGCTGAAGCTGATGTTGCTGCTGCTGCCAATAACCAGATACAGAGAGGATGAAGACTTTGAAGGCAGACAACACAGAGGAACTGTGAGACTTCTGGTAGCCTTGAGTCAGATACATAGCCAAATGCAGGGAACCGATTCCAGTGGAAATTAATGTATGTGCTGAAGTTAGCCACCGATACCCTTAACAGACTACCAGGGGATATGCTTGGTGTGTCATAGGCATCAGCATCCAGGATTTTCCAAACATTTCTGCATGCTATGCTACAACATGACAGAGAGCACATATATTTTACCATTAGTTCTGCGGAGTGGGTCACATGTATGCTTCAACTGTAGCATATATCACAGTACAATCCAGTAATGTGTGCCATACATCAGTCATGTACACATGTGAACACCTGGATAACAGGGTAGGGTCTACATTAACCATAAAGTCTACCACCCAAAAAACTGCCAAATAGGTGCAATGTCATGGGAATCATCTAGAACGTGTGCGCTGGCAATGTTTGCAGTTAGAATGACTTCTGCATGTGCCACATCTCCCAACTCTAGGAGATGTGTGCTATGGGGATATCTTCAAAGCTCACATAGGTGTGTATGCATGCTATGCACTGGAATCCTGGCTGATGAAACCCATTGCAGATGTGTGCTCACACACACACACACACACACACACACACACACACACACACACACACACACACACACACACACACACACAGACACACGCTCACGCACACGCACACACACACACACACACACACACACACACACACACACACACACGCACACACACGCACACACACACACACACACACATTAATGGGACATACAGTCCAACCTGTAATGCCATAGAACATGTTTTTCAGCTACTGCACTCACAGTGCCAGTGCCTACAAGGGCACCATTACAATCCATTGACATGTCAGTCAATGCTCATCGTATGTGCTATTCTATCCAAGTTAATATAGTGGAAATAGCTGCAGCAAGATCATCAAGTAGATGGGGAACACATCCTACTGACAATGTCAAGGTCACCACAGCCACAGGCAGATGATGAATCAGAGGAGTAACCAGCAGCAGGTGTGTTAGTAGGCAGACATAGGCATGCTCTGTATGCCCTTGCATTGGCTATGGCACAAGCCATAGCACACTGAATCAGCACCTAAGAGGCTAAAACCATCCTCCAACATACCTATACATTTGTACTAGGGATGTATTAGAGATAACAGTTCTCATCCATAACCAAATCAAACAGGCAGGATGCCAGCCATGTAGAGTAACCATACCAACACAGTCTTTTTAGTGCCATGTCAGACACATCTTTGCTTACCCACCCTCAAAAGAACAGTCAGTGCATGTTTTTGACATCCAACCTGTCTTTCCTTAGTTGGCAGCTGCATATCATATTATTCCCAGTTAATATCCTTTGAAATTGTAAATGCAATGCCATAGGATGGTGTACACACTGTATGTCCCAGACTACTGGACATATAAGTGATGACTGATCAAGAAACAGAGATGTAAAATAGTCATGTATATTTGCAAGCAAACATCATAATTGGGTGTGAAAATAGTAAGTGCAGTATGTTAAAAGTGAGACATTTCTCTACATGTACAGGTAACATAATATTTTATTACGACTGTACATTATTTTCAGTTTGTGTGCTGGACATCCCTCTCAACTATACAGATTTTCACAGAATGTTCAGATTTTGGATTCATATATTTTAGTCTGTTTCTCATTAACTTGTGGTTCTCTGGCAAATCACTGGCAAATCATTGAGGACAGAAGTCAGGAAATAATGGCACATATTTGAGTTTCAGACTTCATATCCTTCAGAAAAGTCATGCTAATGCATAACCTGTTATTCTATCACCTTTCTAAGTTAGTAAGAGTACTATTTAAAAAGTGACCCTATTTTTAGGCATTTGTCCATCCCATTGTTTGTGCCTCTGTCCAGATTCCTTGATCTAACAAGTTGAGAGATATAGTGCTGGATGACTGTTGATGCTTGCTACATAGGAGTACATTTGAAACATAGGATTAAGGCACACATCCTGTGTTTGGTATGTGCATTGGATGGTGAATTGGACTGTAGAACTATGTAGGCATATTTCCTGTGTAGTAACATAATCTACAAGTGTATGTGATTCACTGATTTTATTTTCTGCCTATTATCACTTGTTTTTATTTCAATATTTGAAGCCACTGTTTGTGCATTGCTGCACATTGCAGAAATGGCATCCGCTATGAGCAGCTGGATTGTGTGCACAGCAGCAGTGCACAAACTATAGAAATGGACCACCCAGGTAGCAGATGGGACCCAGACATCTAGAAATGGACCTGAAATGCATTCTCCTAATGTCAGTCTGCATAGCACAAAGCTGCTAAGTGTCATTGGGCTGCATGTAACAGTGAGAACCTCAGGATAAATATTAATGTAGTAGATTTTCATGTAACTTCTCCTGTGGCTGCAGATGTCAAGTGTCTGCCTGAAGTTCAGATAGCCCTGGATTCTGATACAAGGATTACAACTTGTATTTTACTAATGTGACCTTGCATTACATAGCAATGTAATTAAACATACACACATATTCTTTAATCCTTCTACTGACAACAGTTGTGAGTGTAGGACTACCATGGATAAAGTCCAGGTTTCTAATACAGCAGACATTTGTCTTCTTTCAGTGGTGTCCCACTTCACATTATAGTCACCATTAATTATAGCAGTTGACCTTGTATTTGTTATATCTTAAGTAATTTCCTGATGGATAACGCACTGATATTGTCAGTTATGTACTGATATGAAAATATCTATATTGGTTAACATCTCTTTATTGGTTCCCATCACCCAAAACATTGCCTGTGTTTGTGTGATGCTAAGCAGCATACACCAATTTCAAATGTTGCAAAATCCAACAGAGTATGTTCTCCATATATGTCATAACTGGAATTGGCAGGAAAAGTCATTATACATTAGTTTTATTCTGCATTAGACATGGCTGGTGTTTGGGGAGAACATCTGAGATTTCAGTCTCAAAGGTGCAGAAGTCCAAGGTGTTTTTTGGACTCCTAGTGAATGATAGTCCCTGGCTATTGCAGGAGCACTATCATGGGTCAGATCACAAATTGAATGCATGGAATAGTTTGGCCTGGATCAGTCCAGTGTTACCAGTACACCCCACAATGACTAAAAGTGCAGGAATCACTACCAAGACCTCAGGATGAGGAAGAAGAATACCCTTGATTGTTGGATCGAGGAATGTAGGACTGATGGCATTATACAGATGTGTAAGTATACTTTCAGGCACTGCTTGTAAGAGGTAGCAGCTGCATTTGTCATGATTGGTGTTCTTAATGGTATTATGTTGTGCTCTGTTATTTTTCCACAGCTATTGTGGATCAGTTTCTGAATGAGTGAGCTTATGAAAAAAGACTGAGAAGGCTGTGAGATGCAAGTGGTATGTATGTTTTCAAACAGTACTTTTATTTTAGTATTAGGAGTAAATACAACTTATTGTGGTAAACACTTGCATCACACTGAGTATGCATTTGTCCATTGTAAAGCAAAAGTATGCATGGATTAGTATATTAGGTAAAACAACAACACTTGTTTAAGTTAATATCAATATTGTAATGTAAAGTATGACCTATAAACCAGGGACAACAAGACCATGCTGCAGATTATTATTATAACAGTGAACCTGTATCTATAAGGCGTAAAAGGAAAGAGTGCCTACATTATGCTGAATTCCTAAGGAAAAGTGCAGTATTACATTAGTCCTTGCTTGTGGATTCGAAAACACTCCCAAAATTTAAAATCAGCTTTTTACAATATTGTTTTAGTTGTCATCAATAAAAATACAGTAGTGTTATATATTCATAATGATAGCATTAGAAGTGCAGACCTCTATAGCTTTGGCTCGTATGGCCTGCTGTCAAATGTAATCAGTGTACATGGAACATGCATATGTGCCATATATGCAACCATGAATGATTGCTGGATGTGATATGATCTCTACTATAGTTTGTCTGTGTTAGCAATGTAATAAAGGTATTTATTAGTGTTTGGTAGTGTTAAAAGTAAAATGTAACAGACTATAGTAAATTATTTATAGAAAGCTTTGTATATTATCTGTGTGGCTACTAATGTTCTTTTTTTCTCTCACCCCACCCCTTTTCATTTGTTTTTTTTTATGTATTCCTTATTGTATTATTATTTGTATTGTTATTATATTAGGTATATAATCATATTTATCATAATTATTTTTTTACTTATGTTTTGTTTATTATATATAATTTTCTATTGTTTTGTTGTTAAATACATTTTCATTTCTTGCTATTTATCATTGTGTTTGTAATTGAGTGACCATGGTGGTGCAGCAGTTAGCATTGTTGCCTCACAGCAAGTTCTCCAGTTCAGTCCTTGGCTGGGGTGCCTTCTGTGCAGAGTCTGCATGTCCTCCCTGTGGTCACGTGGGTTGCCTCAGGGTGCTCCGGTTTCCTCCCACATCCCAAAGACATGCTGCAGGTGGATTGAACACTCTAAATCGGCCCTAGGCATGTGTGTGTGCCTTCTGTGGAAGGCTAGATGCCGGGCTGGCAACTCACTGTAAAACTCCACTGCCAATCATGAGCGGACAGGTGATCCGTTGTGGCGACCACTAACCAGGAAAAGCCGAAAGAAGAAATCATTGTGTTTGTAATTATATTATTTATTATTTTTATATAAATGTATTATATGTTTACATTTTATTTAATGTTATTCTTTCCATTATTTTCTGTTATGTTTTATTTCATTATTGAATTTTAATTTTATTTATATTATTACTACAGTACGGCAGGGTAGGCCAGTTCCCCATGGCCTGCCTAAATTCCCTCCACTGGCCATAGCACTAAGGACCAGAATTTTTGGGCTGCAGCCTGGCAGCACCCACTCTGCTGCCCCTGCCCTACCTGAACTCTCAGGTAGTTCTGCCCCAGAGGATAGGCCTGTAGTTCCCTCTGGGAGCAGAGGCAGATAGGGTGATTTTGTCACCTGAGCTGAACTGCCAGGTCTGCTGCGTAGGATTATGCACAACACAACTGTTGTATGGCTACGCTGAGTGGAAACACTGCTCTCCATCATTGTCCTGAATAGCACAAGGACACACAGATGTCAGACACTGCAGCCATTGGTGCAGTGAGGAGACAGTGATGGCAGTCCAGCGGGTGAGGACTCGAGTCCTACTGTCACCATACATATCCATAAGTTCACAATTCTCCCACTATCACCCCAACTATGGTGTTCACCCCCTCTTGTGTCCTTTACCTACCCTGTCTTGTCTTATGTGTTGTCTGTCAACTAGTGCTTCTTCACCTTCCCAACTTGCCTACCCGACTTGCCTATGTCTCTTCCTCAACATTCCACTCTCTCCTTAATAAAATAAAAGGGTGCTTGTCCCCCCAAAAATATTGTCCCATACCTAACTGTCTATTTTGCACACGTGTCCACTTGACACACTTAATTTGGTCTAATTGGCCTCACAAATGCAA
Source organism: Protopterus annectens (assembly GCF_019279795.1). Lineage (NCBI taxonomy): Eukaryota > Metazoa > Chordata > Ceratodontiformes > Protopteridae > Protopterus > Protopterus annectens. Next base: position 856,336,451 of record NC_056732.1, on the reverse strand, counting down.
TTATGTTGTTGTCAACCCTCTCTCTGAGGTGATGATCTAAATTCATCTAATAATCTTTTCATGTGCTCAGTTGTTACTGTTAAAGAAATGGACCATCATTCAATAATTATTTAAAGAAAATAAATAGGAAAGATAGGAAAGTGGTGAAATGGGAAGCAATCAGAGGGAAAAACAAAATGAAATGAAGGCAGGAATGTACAGGAAAGGTGTAGGTAAGAACCATACCTATCCATTTCTTCAGCAGTAACAACTGAGTACATGTACAGATTCTTAAGTGAATTTGGACTGTGACATCCAGAGAGAGGGGTGACAACAGTATAATTGTGTTGTGAAGCCAATTGGACTAAATTAAGGTCTGCACTTCAAATGCTATACTGATGATTATATAACAGTACTGTATTTTTTATTGATAAGCTAAAACAGTATTGTAATAAGCTGAATTTTAAATTTAGGGAGTGCGGCATTAGAACCCACAAGCAGTAATTACTGTAATACTCTATTTTCCTTTGGAGTACAACATAATGCAAACACTCTTTCCTTTTACATTTTATAGAGTCATGCTCACTGTTATCTGAGAATGTGCAACTGTTGCTTTGAGTTACAGACCATACCTCTTTACCTTTTAGAGCAGGATATCTTGACATATCCTAAAATAATGGGTGTACAATGATTCATGACAAGGAAATATTTTAAATATTGCTAGTATACACATGGGTAATTGTACAGGATTTGTGTTAACATACATTTTGACACTCATTTTTTATTGACCAATAAAATTTGCCAGACAACTAGAAATCTTACAATGAACAGACCAAAATAGTGATTCTTGAATCTGGGTATTCAGCAGAAATAAGTACAGTTGAAAGCTATGCTACAGAGTAATGCATGCATATCTGCTTTTACAGTTCAGATATGCATTGCCAAGTTCATACAAATATGTGATACAACTACTCATCTGTCTATAACTGTTAAGGCTGCAATAACAGTATTTTATATAATTATGCTTACATACCACATGCTTCTTGCATCCTGGCCAATCGCCTTACATGGAACCTACCATTTGAGACCCTCTTTTCTGCAGCTGTGAAAAGAGGGAAAAAGAAAAAAGCATTACAAATACCAGTTTTTACCACATTCAGTTTGAATATTCAGTTTTAATATTTACAAGTACATTGCAATTTCTGAAAGTGAGCACTGTCTGCATTTTGATACATTCTAAAAAGCTGTGTGCTGCTTACCATCCTGCAAGCACAGTAAAACAAGTGCATTGGTTTGCACGAAGGTTTGTATGCCCTGGACTAGAACCTAGGGCCACCTGCACTCCACTCCAGACTAACACTCAATACATGTTGCCACAATGTTAGTTACATGAGGTCATATATTTTAGTATTCACTGTTAAACTGATGGTATGATCATAGCACAGCCCTGCTTAACAGGTTTGCACAGTGCCCAGTGTTGCTCAGCAATAGCAATTGAAAGCATCCAGTTTCTATTTTTAGATGTCTGGGTCATGTCTGATGCAGGAGTGGTCCCATTGCGCAAACAAGGTAAGCATAGCCAAATGCCATTGCACATCTCACAAACATGGCAAAAGTAAAAAAAAAAAACATAGTAGAAAAGCCAAAGTATACAGATATAACTATTTCTGGCAGTTTTACTGGTGTTGCTGATATTTTTGTGGTATTCCTTATACAATTTGTGTTTAATAATCATTTAGAATGGCAGTCACTAAATAATGACAGACATTTTCATTTTGGACTTTATAATATTCAGAAAATGCATGGTAATGCATATCCTTTTATTCTGTCAATTTTCTAAGTTAATAAGGACAACACATCCATATGTCCCTATTTTCAGCCTTTGTCCCACTTTACTTAATGGCTTTGTACAGATTTCTTGCTCTAAGAGTTGAGAGGTATGGGGTGGACCATTGGTGCTCTCCTGTACACAGATTCAGTATCTGTGTTGTTCTATGAGGTTTCGAAGCCAGCACTACTGGGATGCACCACGAAACCTCACAACCATGCTGCGCATCATTAATATGCATTGCACATTGCCGATACCACATAGAGGCTGTGTACATGGATACACTTCATCTAGGCTCTACAGGGAGCCTACACAGAGTTTATTGATTCCTGCAGAAGTGCATCAACCCTATTCTTTTTGCTAATTCATTATTGGAAAAATTAGCATTGCTTACTATCACTGTTTTTCTCACATAGTATATCAAATAAAGAATTGTGTATGTTAAGCGTATTTTAAATAGTACAAAAAGAAGAATTTACAAACCTGAAAGATTTGCAAGCAGAATTATTTAATCACATAACCATATAAATATTGCTGGTATTCCTGAATTCTTGGACAGTTCACAACCTTTATTAACCACAGTTCAACAAGTTTTTTTTTTTTTAATTTTAGATGCACTGGCCAATCATTTTTTTTTTTGCCTCATTTAATTTGGACATTATTCATTATACAGACCCTCCCACCACTACCACTACTACCAGGATTCTGTGTGGCTCTTGCAAGGTTTCTTTCAATTTCTGATCAGAAAGAATGGCTGATAAATATATTAAAAGATCCCCATGTGAAATAGTATAAAAAAGGAAGCTTTTGATTAGGCTAAGGAAACAAGTTTAGAAAAAGGGAATTTTTGTGAGATTAGTGTTCCCTGCTTTAATAAAGTATACTCATAAAAGTTTGCCTTTAGTGTTCTATTTATCAGAAAAAAGCTTAAAGAACTGCATACTTTGAATATACCAAATTTTCCTCCAAGGGCAATAGACATCTTATAGTTTTTCCACTTTTTGTTTTTTGGAGGGGATAGGCCCTTTACCACTGGTTATACTTAGGTTCATAGGTAGGTACTAGGCTATTGGCCCAAAGGCCTAAGTAAGCCTAGCCAACAAGGTTCCCTGGCTTACGCCACCCAAGAAAGTCAATTTCCTGTGCCCCTGTTGAGCAGAGCCACAGAAGTGATCCCCTGGGTGTATTTCCTATTTCCCATCCACTCATCAAGATTTTTCTTGAAGAGTGCTAATGAGGAACTTTGCTTGATATAGATTGGTACCTTGTTCCAGAGTATAGGAAGTCTCTGGACAGGAATATATCCCTCCAGCATGTCCTGCTATTGTGGTGACAAGGTTTAGGTCCCTAGAGTGTGTAGCTTGGAGGGATTGGGATTTCTTTAGGTGTAGCATGTCCAACAGTTCTGGGTTTAACATAGCTTTATATGTTAGGCAGAGATCTCCTCGAAGTAGGTGATACGCTACAGAGTAAAGCTGGAGTTTTTTGAGATGGTCAGTGTAGGACATCCTGTGCCCCTGTTGAGCAGAGCCACAGAAGTGATCCCCTGGGTGTATTTCCTATTTCCCATCCACTCATCAAGATTTTTCTTGAAGAGTGCTAATGAGGAACTTTGCTTGATATAGATTGGTACCTTGTTCCAGAGTATAGGAAGTCTCTGGACAGGAATATATCCCTCCAGCATGTCCTGCTATTGTGGTGACAAGGTTTAGGTCCCTAGAGTGTGTAGCTTGGAGGGATTGGGATTTCTTTAGGTGTAGCATGTCCAACGGTTCTGGCTTTAACATAGCTTTATATGTTAGGCAGAGATCTCCTCGGAGTAGGTGATACGCTACAGAGTAAAGCTGGAGTTTTTTGAGATGGTCAGTGTAGGGCATCTGTTTCAGGCCAGTAATCCTCTTTGTGAGGTACTTCTGTGGCCTTTCTAGCTGCTGCAGATGTCTTGTGAGGTACATTACAAAAGAGGCATTGTACTCTATAATGGGTACATTACAAAAGAGGCATTGTACTCTATAATGGGTCTAATGAGTGCTAAGTAGAGGGGAACAATGACCTCTTTTCCTGGATGAGAACCCTTTAGTGATGAGGTGTGCCACATAGGATTTCCTGACTACTGCGGTGATGTGATTATCAAAGGAGAGACTATTGTCCACCTGGGTCCCAAGGACTCTTATCACACATTTGGCATTAAGTAGACTGCCATTTATGTGGTAGTTCATGGGTACATATTTTTTACCAAAGGGGATGACAATGCACTTTTTGGTATTGAGCTTGAGGCCATGCCTCTGACACCAGGCATCTGTCTCAGTGAAACCCTTCTTTAGGATGTCCACATCATTTGGGGACACGACTATGCCTCCTAGTTTGTAGTCATCTGCGAACTTCATTAGCCAGAGGCCTTCTGTGTTAGCCTGTACTTCAGAGAAGTAGATACCAAACAGGAGAGTTCCCAGGACTGAACTCTGAGGTACTCCACTTGTCACTGGTTTTAAGTCAGATTTGGAGTCTGCAACTTTTACAGTGTGGGTTCTGTCAGTGAGCCAGTTGGCAACCCATCTTGTGATGGAGGGATTTATACCTAGTTTAGTGAGTTTAGCTATAATTCCAGAATGGGGGATGGTATCGAAAGCCTTGGTGAGGTCAAGATAGGCTGTGTGAACCACCTTACCCTCGTCTACGACTTTGGTGACTGCCTCAAAGAAGTCGATCAGGTTCAGAAGGCATGATCTGACTTTCACAAACCTGAACTGGGTGGGGTCCAGAGTTTGGAGGTTACCAATGTCTTTGTTTATGAGTTCCATGATGATACATTCCATGTCCTTGCAGACCAATCTCATCAGGCTACTAGGGTGATAGTTCCCAGGATCAGTGGTGGCTCCCCCTTTGTGGAGTGGGATAACTGTTGTTGTGTGCTATTCAGTGGGCACAAAGCCTGACGTGAGCCTATGATTGAACATGGTGCTTAGGTGGGGAGCCAGTTCATTCTGAAGTTCATGTAAAACCTGGCCTGGGATGTTGTCCGGTCCCATGGATGCCGTGTTTTTGGTTTTAGAGAGAGCAGCTTTTACCTGCATAGATGTGATTACAGGAACTCTATATTCTTCCTGTATAGATATGGGCCCTTTGGGGGGGGGTAAAGTTAGCACTGAACCTATCTGCCAGGATGTTGGCAATATCAGTTGGTTCTGTAATTTTCATGCCGTTGTGCTGTAACTCAAAGCAGATCTGGGTGTTGCCATTGAGATTGTTGACATAGCTATAGAATGCTTTCTGGTTGCCCTTAGAATCAGTGGTGATTTTGTTTTTGTAGCTAGCTTTGAAGGATTTGATAAGGGATCTCAGCTTCTTACTGAGGCTGACCAGGGAGCTCCTCCACTCATGGGATTTTACTCTCTTTTGCAACAGTTTCTACTTTCTGTGCAGAGTTTATGGTAGGGGACCACCAGATTGGCTTCCTTTTTTTGGAGGGTAGTGTCTTGGTTCTGTTTAGGATAGCATGATCCATACACTCGTGTAAGTGCTTAGAGTGTATTTGTGTAGGATTCAGCAGTCATAACTGTATTGTCCATCTGCATGGGTGTCATGAAGTTCACCACTTCTGTCTTAAGAAGCATGAAGTTGGCTTTGGAGAAATTGTTTACTGTGGTTTCCTTAATGGTGGGTGGGGGCGGGATGCAGATATCTAGGGTGATTAGCTTATGTTCTGATCTGACCAATGAGGAGTTGACTTCAGGTGTGGAACACCAGTCACTCAAGCTGGTAATGACTAGGTCTAGGATATTGTTGTCCCTGGTTGTGGTGGGAGTAAGTTGATCCAGGGCATTGGAATTTATAAATTCCAGAAAGCGTTGAAGGAGTTGGTACATGAGTAGTTTTCCCAGTTAATGGTGGAGTAGTTGAAATTGCCCATTATTAGGGTTTTTGGTTGAACCCTAATACTTTTCAGTAGATCAAGAAAAGAGGAGTGGGATTCCTGGGGCATGGTGGGGGATCTATAGCAAGCTACAATTTGGATTGCAGTTTTGCCCAGAGTAAGTTGCACTTGGATAACCTATGATGCATTATGCTGCACAACTAGCCTGGAGGTGTGGATATCCTTAATGAATATGGACACACCTCTGCCTTTAGTGTTCTGGTCTAGGTTAGATGGCCGAAAAGTGTGGTATGAGTTACAGCCTGGTTATGTAGGGGTGTGCCGTAGAGCCTTGAACCAGGTCTCAGTCACTGCACAGATATTAATGTTTTCCATTTTAAGGAGTGCCTCGAGTGAGTGCATTTTGAGATTTAGACTTCTAACATTGAGTAGCATTACCCTCAGTTTTTGCTTGCCTGTTCCTGTTATGGTGTTGAATTTGTCATTTGAATCTTGCCTAAAATAGGCACTATAGAGGCGGCAAGTCCCTTAGCCAGTATCTGGAGTCCTGGAGCGACAGGTGCAGGCCATCTCTGACAAAGCATCGTGGTCTGTTGACCATGTCATCCCAGGCAGACAGATACTGGATTCCCCTTAGAATGACACCAGAAGCTTAGCCAATTGTTGAAATCAATCATTTTGTCCTTGTACTGCGGTATCATTCTGGGTGATGGCAGGATGCTACTGAGAGCTAGGGTCATACCTGCCTGAGCTAGAAGATCGGAGAGCTCTTCCATGTCTCTTTTCATGTAGTCCAGGCAGGTACATCTCAGGTCATTCACACCAACATGAACAATGACAGAGTCATATTTGTACTTGTTGTGGAGTGACCTGAGTGCGTGGGTTATGTGGCAGATTCTGGCACCTGACAGGCAGCTGACAGTAACCTTCTGCTTGTTTAGCCTGGTGAGTGGGACATCAGTGTGCCTGACTATAGAGTCACCTATGACTAGTGTGTTGTGTGCTCTGTTTTTGCCTTATGGGCTGTGGTTTATTTGCACACTGAGTATGTGGGCTATGTGTCATTTGAGTTGTGTTGGGGGTGAAGGTTGCTTGCATTTCTGCTTTGGAGGTCTCTGTTGCTTGAGCAAATTATTATTGTGAGCCTCTGAGAATGTTTGTGTTTCTATGTGTAGATTTTCATGGTGTAGGTTTAGTGGGACTATGTGATGAGTGAGGTGCGGTGCAAGTGTTTACCTTCTCCCCTTGACTGTCAAGTTTGGTCTTGGCTGGAGGGAGCTTTACCTCCAATTTAGCTAGATAAGTGCATCTCTCACAGGTTATGGTGTTGGGTGGTAGGAGGCGAGGGTTGTCTGTGTACACGAGGCAATTGCTACATTGCCTCAAGATGCTCAGATTCATCAGATAGACAAGAGAGAACACTGGGAGTTGACCCTTGGACATGCCTGAATAAAAAACTACTTTCCTCTAGACAAGTGAGGCAAGAGAGTATAAGAGCTGCAAGTAAGTACAAAAACTGTTTTCCTCTAGGTAAAGAGGAAGGTTGAGTGCTGTTGTAATTTGTAGCTTATTTAATCCTAACAAGTTCTGAACAAGTGCTAAGCATGAATAAGCAAATTCAAGTGCTAAAGCTAAGAATCTGTACCTGGATCTTATGGTAGATAGGCTACCTAGTGTTTACCACTCCCACTGATAAGCTAGAAGGCTTCCTTCCAACACAGAAAGACATTGGGAGCTCAGAAGCTTACAGACAGTCCTGGTTACATCATATCTGTATCTGAACTAGGCTAGTTACTGGAAAGGCAGGAAACAAGCTTAGACATTATTTGTTTATTTCTTTTGGAAAGTGGAAAGGGAGAAAGGAGAAACAGAAGATAATTCAAAATGAAGGACCTAAGTGGCTTGCCCTTCACAAATGTTCTCTCTGTATTAGGTAGAATGAGCTAGTGACACTAGACTGGAATAGAGCTGGGATAGAGCTGAACAGATGGGACTGGTAGGAGTGTCTGAAGTCAAAATATTATCTCATTGTACTCTGTTGAGTGAGCAAATGAGATAGACCCAGGAGTAGTGTTCAAACACAAATTTACAGGAGGGGTGGGCAATTTCAAAGCCACTAAGATTAATACCAGAACAAGAACAGGGAGGCCGGGCAGGAATCTAAATGCAGAGACAGAGAGAGACCACAGTATTCTATGAAACAATTAAATAGAAAAATAAATAACTACAGATAAACACAGACCACAATATTCAATGAAACAAATTAAATAGATAGAAAAATAAAATGCAGTACAATCTTTAACACTGCAAATTTGTGCTTAACTCGGCTAGTAATGCAGTTGATTGTAGGTATGTAGCAGAAGCCAAACTCAGATATTGAGCAGTAATAAATTCAAAGATATGTGGCTAACACTTATAAATACAGAGAAACCCTCTAGGCTAAGAGTTTAACACTGAATATCAATAACGTGAAACGCAATAGCCCCCACTAACTGCAGAAACAGAGAGACCACAGTATTCTATGAAACAATTAAATAGAAAAATAAACTGCAGAGACACAGACTACAAATGAACTCTTTGCAAGTTTATATTGTATGTGTGCATATTAGTAAATACCAATGGTTTGAACCATCAAGTTATAATAAGAAATGTTTAAAAGTATGTTCATAAAACCAAATCTTATTTAATTTTCTTACAAGAATTGCAGCTTGATTAGCTGATGCATGATATACTAAGATAAAACTGTTTAAGCAACTCTATCTGAATTCACATAAAAAAAGTCGAAAAGGGTTGCCCAAATTTCAGCATAGAATAATTATGAGATTGTAGATGCATATCAAGACTCTCATGATAGAATTTTGCAAATGTCAGCTGGGATGCTTTTATATTTAAAGTTGGTCCTGTTTATGCTTCATTTGTAAGTTATTCAGAATTCTTATAGGATTTACATAGTCTCTTAACACTAACCACTCATTATATAATTTGTCTGATGATTTTAATATTGATTTTTCCTCGGGTGTTAAAAATTATAAAACTTAATCTTATGAGGTCATTGATAGTAGGTGTAATTTGATTGATCTATGGAAATGCAAATTCCCAAAGCAGAAATTTCTACCCATTTAGATTTCAGATTTAAAAAGCAAGCCAGGACTTATGCTTTTTGAATGTCAAAGAATTTAATAAATATAACTGTTGAAATTAAGTTATACCATCAGTGTTATCAGATCATTCACTCAAGTTATTAAAGTTTTATCCCTTGATAAAAAACTTTTTCTCAACTGTATCTTAATAAAAAATGTTTTACCACTTACGAACAAGCGGTAAAAAAGTAATGACTCTTTTTGGGAAAATGTCACTCAAGCTTCTAATATCATTACTGCATGTGCATTTTCAAAAGCCTTCATCGCTGACATTCTTTTTCAGCTGACTTTGAAATAAGGAGAAAACAGAAATACCTTGTGAATTAATCAAACCATTGGACATTTTGGTGGGTGTGAACTATCTCAAATGCATAAAAAAGGGACATAAGTTAATTTGCAATGGTTATCAACATTAAAAGCATTATGGGAAAAAACATTCCCCAGGATTCAATAAATGCTGTGTAGGCTTCACACAGAGTCTGCATGGAGTTTACATGTTTGCATGACTGTACGTGATGAGCAGTAGTGAGCAATGCATATTAATGACATGCGGCACACCTAAGTTAGGTTACCTGGCTGGCAACAGTGTTGCCGGCCAGGAAACCATGTAAGCAAATGTGGATACAGTTCTGTTTAAAGCAGAGTACCAACAGTCCACACATTTGCTTGGAATGCCACAATGGCATGTCAATGACACAATTCCAGGGTAATCCTATGGGCAAGGCTTGTAAAGGCTCCGGGGCCATTAGCCTAGTACACAGCTATGAGCCTATGTACCTATGACCACCAGGGCTTAACAGATAGCTGTGACTCTGTTACTGCAACATATCTCCACAAAGGGCAACATAATGTAGGGACATTTAACTAGAAATAGGGACATATTTGGCAGTGATGACACAGACGTGGTAGAATGAAACTCAAACATACCTATCATCCTCTTTAAGCAAGATATGTGGACAAAGGCATACATAATGGGGGGACCAAGGGCCAAAATAGGAACAAATTTTTAATATTTCACTTCCAAACCTAGACAGCTGATAGAATAAATAAGCTGGACATTATCATGAACTTCTTTTAAAGAGCATGAAATCTGAAACTCAAATGTCAGTCATAAGTTTCTGACTTCACTCTGCAATGACGTGCATCCCACAGTACAATTGTTTGTTCATAGGGTTCTCCAAGATCTACATGAACAAAATGGTAAGGGTATTCCCAGAACACATAATCTCTCCAATCAGGAATGGGAAGCCTTGCATGAACATATAAATAATACTGATATTGTCGTGTTGCCTGCTGACAAGTGCGGGGTGCTGGTGGTAATGGAGTCATGTCAGTATAATAGTGAAGCTCTTCAACAGCTTGAAGATAGACAATACTATATGTCCATGCCTCTTGACCCTAGTTCATCTTTTAAGGAACAAATTGATATTTTTATCAATTTGGCAGTTGAGCAGGTCATTATTTCCAAAGCCACCTCTGAACATCTGAAGGTGACGGACCCCAGTAGACAATACCTTTGTTACCAAAGATTCATAAATCTTTATCGGATCCACCAGGTAGACCTATTGTCTCAGGGAGGGGATCCCTCATGGAGCCCTTGTCAGTCTACTAATATTTACGACCTTTGTTAAAACATGTCCGAACAAGAATACAAGATACAACAGAATTCTTGCAGATTCTATCCGATGCACAAACAGAACCAGAATGGTATTTATACACACTAGATGTCACAGCCCTTTATAACAATATTCCACACTGGGATGGTCTCTTGGCTGTGGAATATTTGTTACAGATCTCTGAACTATGTCCACCTGGTTTTAACACTTTCGTTGTTGGGCTTACTGAAAGTTCTAACCATGAACATTTTTTATTATCAGGAGGAATGTTTTTGGCTGACACGTGGTACAGCCATGGGGGCATCTTTTACCCCCATCTATGCAGATGGGTGTATATTATATATATATATATATATATATATATATATATATATATATATATATATATATATATACCCGAGACTGAACTGACATCTGGCGCCATTACTTGGATGATTGCTGGATGATTTGGAAGGGAGATTTGGAATACCTTAATGAGTTTATTCAATATATGAATGATAACAGTGGGGTTTACAATTTACATATCATGACCAAAAACGGGTAACTTTTTTGGATGTTTTGGTCACCAAGAACTTGGATGGTACCCTTGATACTCAGGTCTTCTGTAAATTCCCCAAATATAACTCGATTTTACACGCTTCCAGCTTTCATCTGCCACGTTACATGCAACATTCCCAAATCACAATTCATCATGCTCAAGAGGATTTGTTCTGATGCCATGGAATATGAAAATTTCAGGAGGGCTATGGTTCAGAGATTTAAACGTAGGGGCTACAAGCCTGGGATTATCACTATGTCTTGCCACCATGTATCTGATAAGCATAGGTCAGAATTAATGGAATATAAGATTATATCTAGTAATGTTTCTACTCAGCTTAGGTTTACAACTACATATGGTAGGAACACAGACATGTTTTGTCAGGTTATTCATCGGAATTGGAATATACTGCAAGCTGACCATAAACTTGGGCACTTGGTTAAAGACAGGTGCCATTTTAGCTACAGGAGAAGTAAAACAGTTAGTCACTACTTATAATGGTTAAGGTATGCACCAACTATGGACAGAGAGCCCATGCAGGGAACACTAACAGGGGAGCTTGCGATGGGATGCTATCCATGTGGTCATTATGTCCACTGTAAAAGCATCAATCGAACTAATAGTTTTGCTATTCACAATACAGCCAGGGTGTATGACATTTGTTTTTTTGCTAATTGCTCCTCGGATTGGGTGGTATATCTTGCCATCTGTTCCTGTGGGGTTTTCTATGTGGGCCAAACATCAAAGCCTTTTAAATTTCGGGTTAGTCATCATTTTAGTGATATTAAACATCAAATGATTAGCAATGCCTTGAATAAGCATGTTTCAGTACATTCCTCTGCCAGGTTCACTATTACTGATGTTATTAAGGGCATAAGAAATAATGTTATTTGCTGGCATACAATTCTAAATAAGGAGGAAAAAATGGATAGTCAGACTGGGGGGACTGTTCCCACCTGAACTTAATGGTCAATTATGATCAGCCATTTACGACTACTGTTTGTTATCTTGTTATCTATTTAAACATGACTTGGTGTTAGTTTTATTCACACTGATGAAGGCTTTAGTGTGTATGCCGAAACCGGTTTGTCTTGCTTATCTTGCTAGTTTATAATTAAATTGTGTCTAATATACTCTCCAAGTGCTGGCTGTGTTTTTTGGATGCTTACCTGTTTTAGCTGTGCACTGCTTTACCTGCAGGAGCATTTTTGCATGAGGAACATGAGACCTTAGAGATTTATAACTAATGAGATCAGTGACCTCAAATATCTTGGTTATTAGGAGAGATTGGCAACCGTTTCTCTGCACTCAGTATCTTACAGACTCCTTCATGGAGACCTATGTCTAGTGTTTCATACAATGAAAGATCCAACCTTATTTGATCTCCTCTTCTTTTGCAGTACTAATGGTACATCAAGTACTAGATTAAAGGAACTAAACCTTCATTGGCAGATAAATATGACATGTTGGCATGATAGATTCATATCCCAATATATCCCTCACCTCTGCAACAAAACGTCCATTACATGTCAAGCAGAGTAGCACCCCTTCCACATTTATGGTAAACCTAGGGGCAGCTCAAATTTTTCCCAGTCTGTTATGTCTTGCCCTCCTTAAGAGTAGATGAAAATTTTGAATAAATATATGTGCGTGTCTGTGTGCGTGTGTCTATATATATATATATATATATATATATATATATATATATATATATATATATATATATATATATAGACACATACACACACACATATACATATATACACACACACACACACACATATGTATATAGTAGGTTCCAATCCTACTTAGATAATAATCTCCTCATTACCCTTGGTGTCCCTCAAGGCTCCATATTAAGACTTCTTCTATTCTCAATTTTTATTAACGGCCTTCACTCAGTAATTCCTCAAGCTACCTGTATACAATATGCTGATGATTCCACATTAATATGCTCAGCCACTTCCACATCTGAACTACAGTCCCTATCTCAAAAGGTGTTTAATACAGTAGAACAGTGGTTTACACAGTGCTGCCTCCTCTTGAACCCCAAAAACACAAAACTCTTGCTCTTCACTCATACCCGGAAGTCCGCCCCAGTAGACTTCACTGTCATATCTAATAATGGTACTCCCATATCTCCTGATCCAACTACCAAACTCCTTGGAAAAACACTAGACAACAACCTTAACTATGACACTCATATTAACAACACTATTAAAACCGTAAATAGAAAAGTGGGCTCCCTCTATAGGGTCAAACCCTTCCTTTCCACAGCAGCCAGAATAACTATTATCCACACCTATCTAATCTCTACACTCCCCTGTGTCTCACCCAACTATACTAATCTGTCAAAAAATAACCTCAAACTGGAAAAAACCTACAATAACATTGCCAGATTTGCCACTGGCAATCCATTCCAAAGACATGCATCTGGAGCATTTCTCCCCGGGCCTCCGCTGAAAACAGGCTCTGTGGAACCTAGTCGGACTTTCCCGGTCAACAAATGATAAATAAATAAATAAAATTTAGAACCCACCACTGTTACAATTTAAAGAAGCTAGGATGGCTTGAGCTACAAAATCAGCTAAAATTTCACCAACTTACCATTGCCCACAAGACCCTTTACCAACCTACTAATACTCCAATACTTTCTATTTCTACCCTCATAACCCCCAACAAAAATCTTAACACCTTACGCTCTTCAAATAAACTACATGTTTACATAAGGAAATCCAACAACCTGGCCAGAGACTCTGTTCTCGAACACTGTTGGGAAAAACTGGAACCTACTTCCCAGTGAACTTGCATCACTGTCCTCAATATCACCTTTCAAATATAAACTGAAATTATACCTTCCAACACACTGGTTATGCCCCTGTACTAACCCTGATTGATGTCCCCTTTTTATTACTAGCTACTGCATCCCCGCTACTTCTCTGTACTAAGTCCAGTTTCCTTCATCACAAAGAGAATTTTATCTTATAGATAATACTAATGTTTGCAGTGATTTCATATTATAGTTTGTTAAATGTATGTGACAGGTTTGTGATATAGTTATGGAATGAGTAATCATTTGTTAAATTATGTATTGTACCAACATTTATATTAAAATTGTGTTCTTGGAGCTTATCTGCCCGGGCCTCTTCTGAAAATGGACATATATCCAGTTAAACTAGCCCGGTCAGCAAATGTAAAATAAAATAAATAAATAAAAAATATATATTAAATTGATCGGTCACAGCGAGAAGTTATGGAAAAGAGTAGTGGAAGCTAGGTTAAGAAGGGACGTGATGATTAGTGATCAGCAATATGGTTTCATGATGGGAAAGAACACTACAGATGTGATGTTTGCTCTGGGAGTGTTGATGGGAAAGTACAGAAAAGGTCAAAAGGAGTTGCATTGTGTTTTTGTATACTTAGAGAAAGCATATGACAGGGTGCCTAGAAAGGAGTTGTGGTATTGTATGAAGAAGTCGGGAGTGTCAGAAAAATATGTAAGAGTGGTACAGGATATGTACGAGGGTAGTGTGACAGCAGTGAGGTCTGTGGTGGGAGTGACGGATGCATTTAAATTGGAGGTGGGGATACATCAAGGATCAGCTCTGAGCCCTTTCTTATTTGCAGTGGTGATGGACACATTGACAGATGAGATCAGACAGGAGTCCCCATGGACTGTGATGTTTTCAGATGACATTGTGTTCTGTAGTGAGAGTAGGGAACAGGTGTAGGAGACCCTGGAGAGATGGAGATATGCTCTAGAGAGAAGAGGAATGAAGGTCATCAGGTCTAAGACAGAATATACGTGTGTGAATTTGAGGGAGGATAGAGGAATGGTGAGGATGCAAGGAGTAGAGGTGGTGAAGGTGGATGAGTTTAAATACTTGGGATCAGTAGTTCAGAGTAATGGTAAGTGTGGAAGAGAGGTGAAGAAGAGAGTACAGGCAGAATGGATTGGGTGTAGAAGTGTCAGGAGTGATTTGTGATAGACGAGTATCAGTAAGAGTGAAAGGGAATGTCTACAAGAGGGTAGTGAGACCAGCTATATTATATGGGTTGAAGACAGTGGCATTGGCAAAAAGGCAGGAGTTAGAGCTGGATGTGGCAGAGTTAAAGATGTTAAGATTTGCACTGGGTGTGACGAGGGTGGACAGAATTAGGAATAAGTATATTAGAGGGTCAGCCAAGGTTGGAAGGTTTGAAGACAAAGCCAGAAAGGCAAGATTACTTTGGTTTGGATATGTGCTGAGGAGGGATGCTGAGTATATTGGGAAAAAGATGCTAAGGATGAAGCTACCAGGGAACAGGAAAAGAGGAAGGCCTAAGATAATGTTTATGGATGTGGCGAGAGAGGACATGCAGATGGTTGGTGTGACAGAGCAAGATGCAGGGGACAGGAAGAAATGGAAACAGATGATTCACTGTGGCGACCCCTAACGAAAAAAGCTGAAAGAAGATGATGATGATATATATAAACATACATACACACACACACACACACACACACACACACACACACACACACACACACACAGACACACACACACACACACAC
This sequence comes from Protopterus annectens, assembly GCF_019279795.1. Taxonomy (NCBI): domain Eukaryota; kingdom Metazoa; phylum Chordata; order Ceratodontiformes; family Protopteridae; genus Protopterus; species Protopterus annectens. Next base: position 856,320,921 of record NC_056732.1, on the reverse strand, counting down.
ACACACACACACAGTTTCACTTCACAATCCTGAAATGTCACAATCCTGAAAATTCAAAATCCTGAAAACTCAAAATCCTGAATCCCAAAATACTGAAAATATACAGGACACAAATAATGACAATATTCCAGTACAAGGACACACAGAAACACATAAAAGACAAAGGATAGCACTTTTCACCAAGTATGGGAAGGGGGGCAAACCCCCCTGCACCCCCCTGTTTGGGGCGCTAAGCCTCCACCACACCCCCTGCTAATTAAATATATGAACTCGAAGACTGCACTCCACAGAAACAAAATGGCAAATATACCATCACATGTTTCATGTCTGCCTGTTGTAACCTTAGTAATGTTCCCTTTTAACTTGCTATAATACAGCATAACTCATGATAGTGTAGTGAAGTGCAGTCTTGGAGTTGATATATTTAAGTAGCAGGGGGTGTGGGGAGTGCTGCCCCTCACACGGGGGGGGGGGTGCAGGGTGACTTGCCCCCCAGGTTATATTTGGTGGTGTCTCATATGCTTTGTGATATCCATAGTCAGTATATGTATCCTGTGTGTTTTCAGTATTTTAGGATTCAGGATTTTGAATTTTCAGGATTTTGGGCTTCAGGATTATAAAGTTCAGGATTGTGATTTCAGGATTCTGAAGTGAAACCATATATATATATATATATATATATATATATATATATATATATATATATACTAAAAATTATCTACAGACCGATTGCCTTGCACTTACCCATAAATCCATGAACCTATGTGCATTATAATGTGACCTTTTCCAAACTGAACATATTCCCAGGTATTGTCCAAATAGGCATAAAGAAAAACTCTGTCCAAAGTTTGTCATCTTGACAGCTCTGAGCTGGGCAAGTCATGTGGTAGAGTCATACCTCTCAACCTGGAAACATTAGAAATCTGGACAAAGGCCCATGAAAAATACGCTGATTAACATAAACATTTACATACATAATTATGCAACCCCCACCCACTCCAGTGGAATAGTGGGATGCTATTGTTCAAACACAAATTGAAGGACAGACAAAATACTAAACACAAAATATAACTAGAATGGTGTTTTATTTAAACATTTGAACATGTATCAAACTTTGAACTTGTATAATACTAAAATACAGTTGTCTTTTATAAAATTAAAATTAACTGCATTGAATTGAGAGAGATGTTGAAAGCCCCTTGAAAAAAAAA